>NC_041386.1:3808008-3814370 GCF_002162155.2 Triticum dicoccoides | reverse complement strand
TCTCGTTTAGTTAAATTTATCATACTTAAGTTCTTGGCCAAATCTGTTCGAAACACCATTTGTGGTAGATGTTCATTGTTTATTCCGACCATCCTCTCTTAGTTAAAATTACTACTAACATTGTTGGCCAAATCTGTCCAAAATGGATGTGTTGATGGTTTACTCACAAAAGGCCATTTGGTTTTATTATCATTTATATTTTCTACCTGATGGTTTACTGCAACTTTTAATTGAGAAGCCTTTTCTGGTTTGCTTCATAACCTCTCCTGGTTTGTCTAAATAAATAATCCTATGTAGGGGGGGGCACTAATTCATCTCAAATTGAAACCCAAGCACTTGATGACAACACCGGTGATGGTGATTTGGGTGGAACTGTTGGCGGTGACAACTCCAATGGGAATATTGGCGACATGGCTATTGGTGCAACTAACCTTCACTCCAACAACCTGGCGAGACTTAGAGTGGTAGTAACCTGGGCAGTACCTTTGTTGACTTAGAGCAGGGTAACACAACTTTGGAACTAATGGTGGTGTTGGTAATAGAGTAGCATTTTGGAAGTTGCAATAGACACTAGAGGCAGGTTATCTACTTCTGTGAAGTATGTTGTATTTTGTTTGTAATGCACTGAAGCTTATCCTTGCAACTTGCAAGTTGAACAATTTATCTTTTGCTGTCGAGAACTGTTATGTACTTAGATGTGCAAAACTAAATCTTATCAGTCCAATTTATGGTAGTGGTTGACACAAGGATCATCATGGTATAATTTGTGTTGATAGATGCAGTATATAAATTTAAATGGATCATTAAGCTGCACCATCCATTGCTGGCGGTTTTGGGCCGACAGGACTAATAATTCTGGTTGTGACGTGCACAAATTCCTGTCGGGCACGAACTCACAGCGAAATGTAATGAGTATTCCTGTCGGTGACGAACTGACGGCGAAATACTGCGAATTTTCCTGTCGGTTCGGACCGACAGGGAAATAACGTATACTCCTGGCCACCCTATACCTGACGAAATCATATTTTCCTGTCGGTCACCGTCAGGAGTGACCGTCAGGGAAATGTTTCCTGTCGGTCGGCCGACAGGCAAAAGAAAGTTTCTCTGTCAAGCTATCTTTGTCGGCTTTCCCTGACGGGTGACCGACAGGAAATACTTTCCCTGTCGGGTTTGGCTCTTTTCCTGTCGGTTTCCAACCCACAGAAATATTGCGGTTTCTGGTAGTGACTCCCTAAATGCGCCCTCCACACCCGCTTATCTCATAGTCTGAACCCTATATCCATACAAATTTATGCAACTAGTACGTAGATCACGAAACGATCAAAATCGACAGGAAACAAACATATAAACTGGTATGAAACGGACATAATTCACATAAACATCACCAAAAGATTACCAAATGAGCAAGTCGCACAGTTCAACGATCCGGCACATTGTAACTGCATACTAGAACTAGATTATAAACAAGAGAGGGCGAGCTTCACGACTTCCTCGCCGACCCTTTGCTCTTTCGGTCGTCGGGGCAACTGTAGGAGTCTGCGACAGGAGGTGGATCCACGTCGGAACCGTCGGACCCGTTGAATCGGAGATGACGATGTAGCCTTGCAAGCACCGGAGACGCGGTCTTGCTTGCGCTTGAGCTTGGCCACCCACACCGCCTCTGCCGCCTCCCGCTCGGATTGCTCAATGTCGAGTCGGAGCTGCGTTGATCCTCCGGAGCCGTCGGGCCTAAATTCTCCGCCTTAGTAAGTGGCCGACGACACACCCACTCGAGGAGACGGTCCTCCTCGTCAGGCACCGGCATCACAGGACGGTGGCAGACAGACTGCGCAGACGCGTCGGACCCGCCCCCATCTCCCTTGCCCTCTGCCTCTCGTGGTGGGCGGCACGTGCCTCCGACTTCGAAGTACACATCCGCGGCGGGCACTAGAACCCACCGCTGCCCGCGTGGAGCAGCGGTCAGAAGTGGAGGAGGCCATCGGGCGGGAGGAGCAGATCGGGCAGGCCCCGTAGATCCGCCCGCGGGGACTGGAATGGCCGGCGCCGACGTCGGCACTGCGGCGGCAGGTGGTATCGCACCGGACCGGTGCCGCCGCTCGCATCGACTCGCGAGCGCTCGAGCGCGATACGGAGCGCCAACTCCTCCTCGTCTCTGGAGCTGCCGCCGGTGCCGAACATGCTCGCCGGCGCTAGGGATTTAACTGATTCGGTTGAGTCGGGTATTTTTTTTTTGATCGGACGGCCTGCGCGGCCGTTTGAGATGGATAAAAGGCGCCCGGGTGTAGATGCTACTCCCTCCGTTTTAAAATAGATGACTCAACTTTGTATTAACTTAGTACAAAGTTGGGTCATCTATTTTGGAACGGAGGAAGTAGTTAGGAAAGGCTTGGCCGTCGTCGTCGTCCCCCCGGTGCGGCGCACCGTCGCCCACGTCGACCCCGTCCCTCCGCCCGCATGTCGGCTAGCGGAAACACGGCGCGTCCACGTAACCGCACCGGAAAGCACCGTCCTCGCCCGCCCGCCACAGTGTTGCGGATGAGAGTGGCCCACTGGGTAGCAGTAAAGCGCGCGCCGCGCCGACCCCCTCCGCACCGCTCCGGTCCGGTCTGGTCGGTCGGTCGGTCTCCTCCCCTTCCCCCGTGCTCCGCTCCGCCTCCGCAGATCTTTCTGGCGGGCGGGCGGCCGGCCAGCAAATATCTCGCCCCGCCGCTCCACCTGTCGCCCCGCCACGCTGGAGAAAGCGCCGGCACGTAGGCGCAAAAAGGGCGTCCATTCCCTTGATATTTGCGGGCGGAGGAGAAGCGCTTGGCTTCCTTCCTCCGTTCTTCGCCTGCTTCCTTCCTCCGCTGCTATTTCTTTCGCCTCCCCTCCGGAGAGACCACGCCGGCCGAATCCACATAAATTTCCTTTCCGTCCCGCCACGGCTCGCTCGCTCGCTCGATCTGTCTTCCGTCGGGGTCGGTTCTTGGCCTGGATCCTGCGGAATCTCTTCTTGATTGTTTTCCGGTCGTTGGGGCTCCAAATCTCCCCCGCGCCCGTCTCCTCCCCGGCCTCCTCCACGCGGGCGGGCTCAATTCAAGGGGATTTGCGTCCCCCTTCCCTCCCGTCCCTTGGATCTCCTTCCTGCCCGCCTCTCCGCGCCACGTCCCGGAAAGGAAATCCGCGGGGAGATCTTTCCTGTTGTCTCAGGCCAGCACAGGCGAATCCCTTCGTCGGGGGCCTCTGCCTGTCCGCCCCCCTTGTCGCCTCCTTCTCGTCCTGACAAGTACGTAAGTATCCGATGGGCGAGGTGTACCTGGGACTGGATCGATCGGCCAGGCCGGAGCCGGAGCCAGCGGACGTCGGCATTGCCCAGGTAACCACTGGTCCGCCACATGCTCCCTCTTCTCCATTCTTATTTTAATCTACGAGTATGTTTTCAGAACGAATATTTCATTTATTTTATCTATGTTTTTGGCTGTGTGATGCATTACTGCCCGGTTTTGCTAGTCATCTCCATGGTCTATTGTTGCTCACCACTCTTTCTCTCAATTCAAGGACCAAGATTGTTTATTTACCGCTTTAACTGCCACTTGTTTGTTTGTCTGCATCGTCGTGCCATTCTTCACAAAGAGGTCTCTTCAAAGCGGACATGGCGACGACACCCTCCTTCCACGAATTGTAAAAAACGGCGCACTGCTCCTGCTCCTTGTGTGCATATGATTGTGAATTGCAAAGCCGTGAAAACTGTGCTGGTCTCGCCAAAATCAATAAAATAAAATTTGGACATCACTATAGTAGCATGAATTTGTGGATCCGTCGTTTACTTTCATGTTGATCGGAAATTCATGCACCCTGGAAATAAACTGATTGGTGGCATCTGTTCTTCTTTGACAGGGCAACCAGGTCACTAACCTGGTGTCGGCCGGATGGACGGATGAGAGGCACACGGATTACATAAGCTCCATGGAAGCCTCTTTCATCAACCGACTCTTCAATCACGGGAACAACGCCAACAGGAAAGATTCAGGTACCAATGGGTTCAAGGTTCTCCAAGGTGGGGCTGGAGTGTGGAAGAAAGTCGAGTTTGCGAGGCCCGGTGCTTGCGCTCAAGTCGGGGCCAAACAAAGCCTGCCTGCAAACCCCTGGATCCAGCATTTCAGATCGCGTGATTGCAGCAGCAGCAGCAGCAGTGCAAGAGGTGATGGGGCACAAACTTTAGTAGGTGATCACGAATCGGGTATTCGGACTACCCCTGGGGGGACTCCCTTGTCCCATGGAAGGGAATTGGGAGCTTGCAAGGGAGAAAACCTTCTCGACCAAAATTCAGGTAGCTACCTCAATCACTACCTCATACAGTGTCTGGTGCATCATCATACACACATATGCTCTTTTAATATTAGCTGATTTTATGGAAGATGCATACCTATGTTATCCGTAAGCTCATAGTAGCAGATAGCTACGGGCGCTGTTGTTTTGTGGTAACCATGTTCTATATCAGCATCCTGCGGCGAGCTAAATGTCTGATGCCATGTTTCTCTCTGCAGAGGTCTCTGATCAGAACTTTGCTGACGACGACGAGGCGGAAGTCGGCGCAGAATCAAGCAGAACATGCAAGAAAAGACGATTGAGCAGTTCTTCCACTTACTGCGCCCAAACGATCCAGTGACTTTACAGGATCGGTTAGCATAGTCTGTTGCAAGCCTTGACAAAAGCAACACGCCCAATTACTCAAAGAGCCTGCTTGCTGCCTCAAAACCTGTTGGAACTTGGAAGCAAGGATGCTCTGAAGTAAAGAATGGAAGAGTATTTATCGGGTAAATGCGCCACCGGCAAGCACTGGAGGATTTATTTGACAGATTAGATCCTGGCTATGTATCTCTATTTTGCAGTTAAAGTCGATTGTGTGGTAGTGCCCCATTATGAGGAACAACAGGCTCACTCGCTGCTTAGTAGTAGTGTCCTGGTAGATAGTAATATTGTTTTGTTTTACGGATGTAATGAAATGTTGTTGCTTGCAATGTGAATGAAACGTTCATGTTTACCACAAGATAATAACGGTGTCCTAAAATGTTCCTTTTGCATGTAATCCCAGGATGCTACTGATACACACGTGTAGCATGGTATAAAACCACAGATCAAATTGACAGATGATAACATTGATTCAATTGGTACTGACGTGAATGGGAAAATAATTGTAACATGAACCTGTTCTACTCAGATGTGGAAGTACCAACCAAATCTGTCCCTTTTTTTTCCTTCTGGTCGCACTGTACGTCTCCTGCTAATGCAGTGAAATAAATCAAAGTGTTTGGCTTTGTGGAAAAAACATCTGGTGTAGTTATCCGCTTGTTGGAATGTGTGGAAGGAACAAAACATGAGGATCTTCATCGGCATTGCCCTAATCCCAGAGGAGCTGGCCTCGACCACACATGAAAGCATCCAAAATAGGCTATTTTCTTTGAGAGTGGATTTGCTCCCGAGAGCCCTTTTTAGAAAATATATATATCAAATATCAAATTTTAAAATTCAAAAAAAAAATCTGAAAAAATACACTTGAATATAGAGATGTATATTACATTTCTGTAGAATTTCATGATGAAATATGCTATGGTGTGAGCTGCACATGATTTAATTTTTGTGTAGTTTTCACCAAAGCATATACATCCCTAGGTTCTTGTGTATTTTTTTTTTCAGTTTTGTTGGGACTTCAAAATATGATTTTGTATTTTTCAAAATTTCGGGCTCCATGGAGCCTGGGATCCAAAATATCAATTTCCGATTGTCTTTGATCATGTAGCCTCATCGTCAACAAGGACTTTTTTTTTAATATCATGATGATTTGATGAGGTGTCACCCATTGCAGCAGTTTGTAACTTTGTATGCCTGTTTGCAAATAGTGCTCGCAACGCTCTTTGGTGGGTTTGGACAGGAAAAAAACATTTCCGTAGGATGACCGTCTACAAACAAATAAAATAAAGTTATCCATTTTTCTCCGTGTATACACAAGTGGCTATAAAAATGATGCAAGTTCATTTTCCCCAAAGAAGAAGATGAAGGGCAGAGCCGCGCGTGGAGCTCGGATGGCGAACCTTGCCGCTTGCCCTGCCGTCACATCCGAAGGTGAGGCATGTATGCGAGGGGCTGAAGGAGGAAGATGCTTGGGTTAGCTGGAGGAGGAAGAAAGGAGGGCCACCATTCGACTTGCATGAATTTGTTTTTCAGGCAACTTATGTAGTTAGGTTAGTCCTATTTTTCTCTTTTTTTGATATTAATATGAAAAATATTTCTCTAAAATGGAAAGAGAGCGCTGCTTATCTTACTTTTTTTTTGGGCGTATTCGTTTTCTTTGCTTCGGCTGCCAGGGCAAAACTCTTCCCTCC
>NC_041386.1:3791842-3807666 GCF_002162155.2 Triticum dicoccoides | reverse complement strand
TTTTTATTCCTCAGTAGTGCGACTCTTGGGCAGATGACGACGCTTCTTTTTTGAGTTTTTCTTTCGGGCTCTGATCCTCTTCGAGTTCGGGCACCTGGACATAGTCGATGAAACTCTGGCATAGATTCTGCCATCTTCTTGGGGGCGGCGAGGTTAGGCCTATTTAGTATCAATTGCTTCAGATCTATTCAAGGTTTCAACATTGACGACTGCAACTTCAGAACGTTGGTCCTTAGGGGCACATGCACAAAGACTTCTTTGTTGTCACCGATAAGGTCAAGCCGGTTCGGCGGTTCCGGTAGAGAAATGGCGACAACGACACAACGGCGGCTCGGTGGTCTAGAGACATCGATGTATTTTTTTTTATCATGTTTGATGTGCCTTATACTTCTAAAAACTTTTTATAATAGATCTGATTTTTTTTGGAAAAAAAGAGAGTGAAAGTCGTTTGAATATTTCCAACTTTTTATACTCCAAAACAGGCGCACTATTGGCACTCGACAGTTAACCGAACCACCACTTGGCATGAGTGGTAAGCTACATCAAAACAATGAAAAAAAAAACAGTTAACCGAACCCCTCCACACAGCAGCTGACAGAAGAGCAATCGCTCCATTGCGCCGTCCACGTCCAGAGTCGAGACGCCGGAGCATGAACCCGCGCTACAAAACCCTCCCAAAATCCCACAAAGCCGGAAGCTTCCTCCGCAGATCCAACCAAACCCTCGCCAAATCCTTCGCCTCCTCGGCCCCGGCCCCGTCGAGCGCGCTGCCACGCACCGACTCGTTCGCGGAGCTCGCGCACGCCACCCGTTCGGCGAAATGCCTCCGCAGGCTCCACGCGCTGCTGGCCGTCACGGGCGCGATCAACCGGGACACCTCCGCCGTCACGGCCGCCGTCGAGGGCTACCTCTCCCTCGGCATGCCGGGCGCCGCGGCGTCGGTGTTCGCCGGGTCCCACCGCCGCCGCCCCACGGTGTACTCGCTCAACCTCGCCGTCCGCTGCTTCTCGGCCCACGGGTTCCACCAGGAGCTCCTTGAAATGTACAGGAGGGCGTGCGCCTACGGCGGCGGCTCAGACAACTTCACGTTCCCACCAGTCATCAAGGCATGCACGGCCGTCGGCTGCCTTCGGCTGGGGAGGGAGGCGCACGGCAGGGTCCTGCGGGACGGGCACGGGGACAATGTCGGCGTGCAGACCGCGCTGCTTGACATGTACGCCAAGGCTGGCTGGGTTGGCGCGTCCAGGGCGGTGTTTGACTGCATGGCGCAGAGGGACCTGATTTCCTGGAACGCGCTGATCTCGGGGTATTCTCTGAATGGGTGCTTCAGAGAAGCTGTCGAGGCTATGCGGGAGATGCAGGAGGGCGGCATGAGGCCGAACGCTAGCACTTTTGTTGCTGCTGTCGGTGTGTGCAGTGCGGTCGGAGATTCAGATGCGGGTGATTCGCTGCATGCGTTTGCACTGAAATGTGGGGTGCTTGCTGATGAATCCGTTACACCTGCATTCCTCTCAATGTACGCTGGGTTTGATGATCTTTCCTCGTCGCGGTTGCTCTTTGATCTGCAGCCTGTTAAGGATTTGGTGTCTTACAATTCCATGATCTCAGCGTACATGCAGCATGATAAATGGAAGGAATCATTCGAGGTCTTCAGGTTGATGCGTTGCGCAGGACTAGGGCCTAATCTGGTAACAGTGGTATCTGTCCTTCCAACCTGCAGTGACTTTTTTGGTGTACACATCGGCGAATCTGTGCATGGTATGGTTATCAAGTTTGGCCTAGCAGAGCAGATTTCTGTTGTCAGCGCTCTTGTTTCTATGTATTCTAAACTTGGGGAGTTGGATTCAGCTGTGCAGCTTTTCTGTAGTTGTACCGGAAAGAACCATCTTCTGTGGAACTCCATCATTTCTGGGTACATTTTGAACAACAAATGGCACACTGCTCTCGATACATTCCGCAGGATGCAAACCGAAGGTGTTGCACCCGATGCAACAACTGTCATTAAGGTGATCTCTGGATGCAGGCACATGAAAGATTTACGCATGGCAAAGTCCATCCACGGATATGCTGTGAGAAACAGTTTTGAATTGAACCAAAGCGTGATGAATGCACTCCTGGCTATGTACGGTGACTGTGGAGAACTCTCAGATTCCTACAAGTTATTTCAGAAAATGGAAGTACCTATGTTGATATCTTGGAACACGATAATATCTGGCTATGCTGAAGCTGGAGATGCAGAGGCTTCTGTAAGACTCTTCCGCCAGATGCGCCAAGCAGACTTGCAGTTTGATGTAGTAACCCTGATTGGCCTTACCAGCAGTATTTCGGTGGCTGAGGACGCCACAATTGGAGAATCACTTCATTCTTTGGCAGTTAAAAGTGGATGCAGTACGGATGTTTCTCTTACACACACCCTCATTACCATGTACAGCAACTGTGGTTCTGTTGAGGCATGCCAGCGACTCTTTGACAGCTTGCCTTCTGTGAACACAGTCTCTTACAATGTTCTGATGACTGGATACCGTAAAAACAACCTATCTGAAGAGATCTTACCTCTGTTTTATGAAATGGTGAAGAATGAAAAGGAGCCAAATCATATTACGTTACTGAATGTATTGCCTGTTTGTCAGAACCAATTGCAAGGAAAATCTGTCCACTGTTATGCAGTTCGAAATTTCTTCAGGCTAGAAACATCTATGCTCACATCAGCCATTTGTATGTACAGTAGGTTCAACAATTTTGATTACAGTTGCAAACTCTTTAATTCGGTTGGTGAGAAAAACATCATAGTATGGAATTGCATCTTATCTGCCTGTGTTCAGTGCAAGCTGGCTGATATTGCATTTGATTTCTTCAGGCAGATGTGCTTCCTTAATGTGAATCCTGATGCAGTAACCATGTTGGCACTCATCTCAGCATGTTCGCAGATTGGAAAAGCAGATTTGGCAGAATGTGTTACAGCTCTCCTACTAAAGAATGGCTTTGGTGGAAGCCTTTTTGTTGTCAATGCTCTCATTGACATGCATTCAAGGTGTGGAAGCATTTCATTTGCAAGAGAGCTCTTTGATAGCTCAGGGGCAAAAGATTCTGTTACTTGGAGTGCAATGATCAACTCATATGGTTTACATGGGGATGGCAAGTCTGCCCTTGACCTTTTCTCCATGATGATAGCCTCAGAAGTGGAGCCAGATGACGTAACTTTTGTTAGTATCTTGTCAGCTTGCAGTCATAGTGGCCTTGTAGAGCAAGCAAGATCCTTGTTTAAATCACTACAGATAGACTATGGCATCACACCGAGGATGGAGCATTATGCATGCATGGTGGATCTGCTAGGTCGAACTGGCCACTTGGATGAAGCCTATGATGTTGTCGGGTCAATGCCATTCAGACCATCAGAAAGTTTGCTTGAGTCATTGCTTGGAGCCTGTAGATTCCATGGAAATTCCAAAATTGGTGAGGCTGTGGGGAAATTGCTCATTGAGTCTGACCACAGTAATCCACGGTCTTATGTCATGCTTTCTAACATCTATGCTTCAGTTGGTAAATGGAATGACTATGAGTGGCTGCGGTTAGATATGGAAGCAAAAGGGTTGAGGAAAGATGTGGGAATCAGTTTGATTGAGTAGCCCTGATCCTACAACAAGCTCCATTAGCTAGAGAACTTTTTTTGTCAGAATGTGTTGAAAACCTGCTCAAGCCTAAGTTGATGTTTGTTTACTGACAGCTGGTAGAGCATTTGTTAACACAAGAAAACATGCAAAATCATTCTTCTGCGAGATTGACAATTGTTAGAGCATTTTTTTAACGCAAGAAAATAGTCTAAATCATTCATCCATGGATTAATTTCTTGGAGTAGCTAGTTGTTACACAAAGTTTGAAATATCTCCATCTCAGTGCAACCAGGATTGTTTGCTTTTAAAATGCTAAATGCATTGTTATCCTTAAAGGAAGATTGTGGTCATTTAAATGGTAAGCGCTTCACAGCTGTTGCATTGCTGTTATGGTGATACCTTAAAGAATTGCTTGGTCTGATTTGGAGAAGATTGTGGACAAGCTAGGTCAACAGAATCTCAATGAGATATCCATTCTATCATATTCGAGTATCAGGTACATGAACACAACAAGATCTCCTGACGATTGGGCAGTCAGTTATAGATGTTATACTGTTGACACCTCGTAATGTTGGTATAAGGGTATGTGGCCTTGCCATTTTCTTGTTATATATCGTCTTAGCAGTTGTTTTTGTGGTGCAGATGCCCATTCTGTTGGGAAGACTTCAGTTCTACCAAACAGGCAACACAAATCTTTCTACCTGCAAAGGTGTCTCGTTTTAATTATGAAAGAAACTACACGCGAAATATTTTGTAGCACTGGTGTATTAAGAAAGGGCCAATGTTTCTCGAATCAATTATAGTATCCATTTTTTCTTCAGAAAAGAAAGGAAGAACGTCCAGGGTGGGCTTCCAGACAATCCTCCACATTTACCACTGTAAAGATTATTAGTATCCTGTCCCAGCAATGCTTGACTTACTACTTTCACATATGGTAACTTCCATGTTATCATTGATTAGGTACACACACAGTAAATTGTTACGGTAGAAATCAAGACACAATGATTGACATCATCTGTTCTGCTAGAAAAATACAGGGATACTTTTAGGTAATTGTTTCCGTATGTGCTTCCTTTTTTTTGTTCCTTCTTTTTAATTTTTAACCAATCTGCGCACACAATGATTTACTCTAAAGAAAAAAAAACAGATCAAACCAGTTTCTTAAAAAATGCTGTGTTACAAAGAAGAAGATCGCGAGATGCTTTCTTATTCTGTTCCTTTTTTTTTAACTTTTAACCAATCTGCGCACTGAATGACATATGAAGAATGATTCAATCAATGAAATGCCAACTAAACTACAGAAAGAGGAACTTGAAGCACTACGCTTTTCTGTTGTTTCCAACTATCATGAGGTTCTAAATGAATATTTCCAATACAGTTGTTCCTGCTTCCTGCTTCATGCTGGCACACAATTTCCTCAACCATCCAGCTTGTGCCAGTAGCTTTGATAAAAGTAAAATAGTGTACAAAAACTACAGGAAGAAATCAAACCAAATATTGCATTAGGGGAATAAGTCCAAGTCTTCCCCACATATGAATATTTTTAAATTGATCCTATTCTCTACTCCCAGGTGGCTCTCCACTGTCCCAATTCTTTCAACCCTTCCTCCAGTGTTGTCTCCCCAATACCTGCAAAAACTTCCCAAACCTTTTTCCCCATCTCCAGTCTCCTCCCCTCGTTTTGAAGATCCTTCATCCTTCAATTACGAAATATACAGGCACGAGGTCTCGACTCTTCAGTAAGTTTCAGCTTTTGCTTACTTTCTGATCACGCACATGGCTTTCAGATACTGTCATCTGTTTGGCTCAGTTGAAATCATGTTTTCCTTTTATTTTTTCATTTCATGAGTTCTTGAGTTTTATTTTTGGATATTTCTAGGATATTTGCTTAGCTTGAAGTTGGATTATTTTGTTTAACCATGTATTTTGCTTACATATGAAGACCTCAGTTCTTGACATAGATAAAGCAATATTGGTTTTACATGGATCAAAAATTAAACCAAAATCTAGAGGTGTCCTGCAACTTGTTTGCATGTCCAGATCGTACTTTTGTTATGTCCAAGAACATTTAGCCAAAATAGTTATGCTAGATGAACCTTTGCCATGACAAATCATCAAGTCAATGTTTTGTGGCTTCTCAGATAGTTATGGTTGAGAAAAAGTACTACTTGGTTTGCTCTTATACCATGTATTTATCATCTATAAAATCTTATCAAGTTCAAACTTTTCCTGAATGTTCTTGGATGAGAACATCACATATGAAGATCCCTCCTTCATTAAACAATCTGTATCTCAGGACTTCCCTTTGCTGAGTTTATTGTAGTTGTGTATGTGTTTGCATGTTTTACTTTATTTGGCAAGTAAACTGGTACTCATACTTAGGTTTTGGCTGTTCCAGTCTAATTCTCATCTTCAATGTTTTCTTCCACAGTTAATATAAAATTAAACTGTGACTGGAAGAATGGTAGAGGACAATCTTGAGGTGGGCGACTCTTGTTTGTCTTCACCAAAATCTGTGCAAAATTCTGTAGAGCCTAGCCCAACTGAAGGCACCAATGAAGATGAAAGCAGTAACCTTGAGAAAACAGCATGTGCCAATTTTGAGACACCAATGCACCAAGAACTTCCTGCAAGCTTGATATTGATTGACGAAGAAAGCAATCTGCAAGAGACTTCGGTTGAACAAAAGGCTTCCATTGGTGATTCCATATCATCAGAAGTAGACCACAGTGGGTTGCCATCAATCAAAGAAGATTCTCACAGATTTCCATCTGCCTCTAACGAAGTTGATGAATCAAAGGATGCCATCAGTGACTTGATGACAACGCATTCTTCAGAAGAAAACACACATGCAACACCACAGACTTCAGTTAGCTCAAGAGAAGAGGTCCAATGTGCACCTTTGCATAACGTTCAAGATGGTGCTTCCTGTCCCGATTCTGAGAAAACTGCTTGTGAGGCGCCACCTGCTATCTTACAAAAGGTGAAAGAAGATAAACCACGGTTCATGCATAGATTGCCTGATCGCCAAATGAGCCTACGAGACACTAGACAGAAAATGCCTGCGCCCGTGAGGAGATTGAACAGTGGGAATTATTCGAGGACTGATAATTTTTTTGTCGATACAACGAAGCCCATTGAGTCAGTGAAGGTGGCTGCCTCAAGATTTGGTGGGAGCATCAACTGGAAAACGCGCAAAACAGAACCAGTGCAGGTAACTCACAGCATACCTTCTCTTGTTTGTTACATTAATTCTCTCAGCTACAACTTAATAAATTATCTTTCATTTGCATCAGCTACAACTTAATAATTCTCTCTGCTACAACTTAATAAATTATCTTACATTAATTCTCTCAGCTACAACTTAATCCTATCTTTTGTAGTTTTATTGAGACTTACTTGAGCACTCACAGACATTTTTTTTTACTTTCTCTATGTATGATTAACAATCTTGGTATATCCAGGTGGGTGATCATGTCAAACTCGAGGTCAGTCTGCTGAAGAACGAAATTTCAGATTGCAAACAGCAAGCTGAAGCTGCAGAGGCTGCAAAGCTGTCTGTATTCAATGAGATTAAGAGAACAAATAAGCTTATTGAAGACCTGAAACATGACCTGGAGAGGGCAGAACATGAAGAGGCAGATGCCAAGGAGGATTTGGATTTCTTCCAATTTATTGTACCAGAGATGGAGGAAGGAGGAGCTAGCGGTGATAGTGTTGCAGGCGAGGAGATTTTGAAAAATATCCAAGAACGGCACAAAGTACTGGTGTCCAAACTGAAGTTGGTCAATGATGAGTTAAAAGGGGTTCAGGAGAATTATGATTCTTTATTGATTGAACAGGACATTTCCATTGGAAAATCTCAGGCAGCCATCATAGTATCCAAAGAGTCTGAGAAGCAAGCAGAGGAGCTCACTGTAGAGCTCAACAAACTGAAGGAAGTGTTGGATTTGGCTCGTGCCACGCGCCATGATGCTGAAAAACACAAGGCGTGTGCATCCTTAGCTCGAGATGAGGACCGTCTTAAATGGGAGAAGGATCTAGGGCAAGCAGAAGAGGAGCTGAGTCAACTCAACAAGAAGCTTTCCTCTATCGAAGATCTGAAATCAGAGCTCGAAATATCATCCAGCTTGCTGGTGAAGCACAACGAAGAGCTAAATGCATATGTGGAGGAAAAGCTAATTAAAGAAGCACAAGAACAAGGAAACAAAACTGATGAGACCATGCAAGAAGAAACCATTCTATCAAGAGATGAGCTTGAGGAGCAGAAGAAGAGCATTGATAAGGCGAGAGATGAAGTCTGTGCCCTGAAAGTTGCTGCTGCATCACTTCAGTCAGAGTTGAGCAAAGAGAAAGAAACACTTGCCACCATGCAGCAGCTGGAAGCAATGGCATCGATCACCATTACTTCTCTCAAGGCAGAGATTAAGCTGGCAAAACAGGAACTGGAAACAGTTCAGTCCAAGGAGAAGAAATCCTGCGATAGAATGAGCGAGTTGCCTGGGCTTCTGCAAGCTGCAGCCCAGGAAGCTGATGAGGCAAAGTCTCTCGCTGTGAAGGCACAGGAGATGCTAAGAACGAGCAAGGAAGAAATGGAGCAAGCGAAGGCTGATCTGAGTACTATGGAATTCAGGCTCCAAGCAGTCCTGAAGGAGACGGAAGCAGCGAAAGAGTCTGAGAGGCTGTCGCTTGATGCTCTCAGAGCTCTGGAGGAGAGCGAGCTTGCAGCAAGCATTGCAGAACAAGGCTCTCCTGGAATGATCACACTGGACTTTCATGAACATGCGTCTCTCATCGAGAAGTCCCATCAGGCAGAAGAGCTTGTGCACGAGAAGATATCTTTTGCAGTTGCGCAGGTTGAGATGGCCAAGGACTCCGAGTCTCTCGTCTTAGCAAAGCTCAGCGAAATTTACAAGGTTCTGGAAGAACGAAAGCAAGCGCTGCTTGCTGCCCAAAAGCAGGCCGACAGTGCCACGGAAGGCAAGCTGGCCATGGAACAGGAACTGAGGACATGGAGGGAGGAGCATGGGGAGCGTCGTAAGGCTACCGCTGAGGCTTTGAAATCTGAAACTAAACATTCAAACCCGGTGGTGATCGTCGTTGAGCGCGATCGGGACATCAAGGGCACATGCAAAGAAGACAGCTGCGCCTTGGTTCATCCGCTGTCCTCGGATATGTCAGCCAGGAGCAGCCCTGCCGGCCCAGGTTTGCGCGAGAAGGCGAAGAAGGCAAAGAAGCCGCCGTTCCTCCGGCGCATGATGATGTTCCTGGCCAGGAGGAGGCTCACAGCAGCGGCGTAACACGGTGTGCTCTCTTTCTGGCAGACGTGTTAGAACTATTTCCCCACAACAACAACAACAAAAAAGAAGCAAGTGTTAGAAGTGCCTTCTGCTTGCTCAACTGCGATGCTGCAGAACTCTTGGATCACGGGCTGTGAAGTCTTCATGGAATTTTTATATCTACGGAGAAGACACGAACTTGTAAACTTGCGAAGGTGTACAAGAAAAGCTTGTAAATTTGTAATGTTTTGAATACTACTACCGTGTGTTTGTGCCTGTAACTTTGACCGACTCCATTGCTTGATGAACTGGATCTTGAGTTCGATAAGTACTAGTACTTTGGACGAATTTCGTGTGCTGGATAAGATGGGTGGGAGCTGCATGCATCCGGCTCTTGTTCTCGGATCTGATGCTGTTAACATTGTGGATGCTGGGAGTTTCAGTTTACGGTGGTGGGTCTTGCAACGCCCTTTCTTCTGATGCTGAAATTTTCTTCTGAATTTTAGACTGAAGATTCAGCTTGTTCTTACTAGTACATTGGGAGGTACCTGGAGAAGGCACGGGGAAATCATGGTCCCGGCGCCGGCGCTCAACATCTCAATGTTCAGGTTGCGCTCGCCGGCGACGGGCGGATTGTCGGCGGCGTCAGCCGTGTCCGTGGGACGCACGCGCGCGCCAATCGACATGCTCTCCACACACGACGCCTGGCATAGTGGCATACCATGTTCCTTCCGCGGTGGCAGCCGCCATTGTCGGCGCGACATTCCGTGCTCGTCGCTGCTGGCCACCTCAAGCTGGCATAACGGCATAGCATGAAGCTGTCGCGCACGTCGCTGGGCATTTTTTAAAAAGAATTTCCTTTTAAATTTCCATGCCCTCATGAGTGAGAATTGTCATAAGCCATTTCTTTATTCACACACTCCGCTGTTTATTTAGTTAAAACCCGCTGTAAGCTAATGTAAGGCATTTTTGAACTGCAAAAGCATCTTATATTGACGTACAGAGGTAGTATTTCCTCAAGAACTGTAGCCACGGCAAAAAAAAAGGACGAGCTAGCTCAACAGTGGCTGTCTTTGAAAACTATTGTGACATTTGAGTCGCCATGCACGGAGAAGAATGAAAAAAAGTGACCACCGTTTGTTGCCGTCATAAAACGTCACACGCGGTGTACCATCACATGTTTAGTTTTTTATGTGTGCATTAACTAGCCACAATGAAGAGTAACATACACTAGTAATATACACATATTCCTAGACTATGTTACTACCTTCATAGTGGGTAGTAACATAAGTGTGGTGTCATGCAAAGGTTCATTTATTAGGTTATAGACTCATATTGCATTGGGACATGTGATGTTACAGTAACTAGCTAAGTTACTGTAACTATCTCTCTCCTCATTAACTCAATGCCACATAAGCAACTTTGCTGAGTTGGACTCGATGTTACTGCTGAAGTTACTCCCAATGTGGCTAGTCTAAATCACTTCATGCAAGGATCAAAAGAAAACTCATCAATGCATGTACAATACAAGTTCTTGGTCATTTAGGCTGCTCGTAATGGGAGTATCATAGTTAGTATCATGCATGCCAACTAGACTATCTTGCTAAGGGCACCTTCAATAGATTGTATGTTAGTCTTGTTGGTAAAATGTCCATGTCATCAACCAACAAGCTATCATACAACTACTTCAATGGGTTGTATCTAAGGTATCCAATAGATGATGAGAAAATAAATATGATTGCTCTCTATTTCATCTTGGAGCTTGTGCAAAGGTTGTTGGTTATTCTACATACAACTTTGCTCTCTCTCCACATTTATTACATGCCACATCATCACTATGTCCTAGGTGGCAAATTTACCAACACCTATCTTACAGCTGTTGGAGATGCCCTAAGGTGGTATGAAATTAAATGAGGAAAGAGAGATTTGAGTATCATATCATGATACTGTATCATAATAAATGCTATACTACTATGTGTCATGCATGACAATAAATAAGGCGACCTAAGATAGTACTAGTACTCCATTCGGTCTTTTTTAGTCTGCATATAAGTTTTGTTTGGAGTCAAAATATCTCTACTTTGACCAAACTTATGAAAAAATATATCAACAATCACAATGTCAAATCAATATTGTTAGATTCATCATGAGATGTAGTTTCATAGTATATATATTTGGTGTTGTAGATCTCGATAGTTTTCAATATAAATTTGGTCAAACCTCACAAAGTTTGACTTGGCACAAATGTAATATGCAGAGTAAAAAGGACAGGAGGAAGTATATAATACTATGCATTACGAAGGTATTATCATACCCTAGTGGTCATGCATGCATGCGTTGTAATTAATGCATCGATAACAACAACAAAACAAGTGTACTAATTAAATAATTGTACAAACTACGAAATTTATTTCACCACTCACCATCTACCTTGGTCCAAGAGATTTTCAAATGCGAGCCCTACAAACCGAAAAGGAGTGAGTAAGACTAGCCACAGTGGCAGTAACTTCAGCAGTGAAGGAAAATGCCCTAGAGGCAATAATAAAGTTATTATTTATTTCCTTATATCATGATAAATGTTCATTATTCATGCTAGAATTGTATTAACCAGAAACATAATACATGTGTGAATACATAGACAAACAGAGTGTCACTAGTATGCCTCTAATTGACTAGCTCGTTGATCAAAGATGGTTATGTTTCCTAACCATAGACATGAGTTGTCATTTGATTAACGGGATCACATCATTAGGAGAATGATGTGATTGACTTGACCCATTCCGTTAGCTTAGCACTTGATCGTTTAGTTTGTTGCTATTGCTTTCTTCATGACTTATACATGTTCCTATGACTATGAGATCATGCAACTCCCGTATACCGGAGGAACACTTTATGTGCCACCAAACGTCACAACGTAACTGGGTGATTATAAAGGTGCTCTACAGTCTCCAAAGGTACTTGTTGGGTTGGCGTATTTTGACATTAGGATTTGTCACTCCGATTGTCGGAGAGGTATCTCTGGGCCCACTCGGTAATGCACATCACTATAAGCCTTGCAAGCATTGCAACTAATGAGTTAGTTGCGGGATGATGTATTACGGAACGAGTAAAGAGACTTGCCGGTAACGAGATTGAACTAGGTATTGAGATACCGACGATCGAATCTCGGGCAAGTAGCATACCGATGACAAAGGGAACAACGTATGTTGTTATGCGGTCTGACCGATAAAGATCTTCGTAGAATATGTAGGAGCCAATATGGGCATCCAGGTCCCGCTATTGGTTATTGACAAGAGAGGTGTCTCGGTCATGTCTACATAGTTCTCGAACCCGTAGGGTCCGCACGCTTAACGTTCGTTGACGATATAGTACTATGAGTTATGTATGTTGGTGACCGAATGTTGTTCGGAGTTTTGGATGAGATCACAGATATGACGAGGAACTCCGGAATGGTCCGGATGTAAAGATTGATATGTGGATAGTAGTGTTTGATCTCCGGAAGGGTTCCGGAATTCACCGGAAAGGGTTCCAGATGTTTTCCGAAATGTTTGGGCACGAGAACACTTTATCTGGGCCCAAGGGGAAAGCCCACGAGGCATTTGGAAAGTGCAAAAGGAAGTTTTGCGGAGACCAGAGGCTAGACGCCAGGAACCCTGGCGTCTAGGGGGTAGACGCCGGGAACCCTGGCGTCTAGCCCTAGAGTCCGAGAAGGACTCTTGCCTTTCGGGTGAAACCGACTTTGAGGAGGCTTTTACTCCAAGTTTTGACCCCAGGGCTCAACATATAAATATAGGGGTAGAGCTAGCACCAAAGACACATCAAGAAACACCAAGCCGTGTGCCGGCAACCCCGTCCCCTCTAGTTTATCTTTCGTCATAGTTTTCGTAGTGCTTAGGCGAAGCCCTGCAGAGATTGTTCTTCATCAACACCGTCACCATGCCGTTGTGCTGCCGGAACTCATCTACTACTTTGCCCCTCTTGCTGGATTGAGAAGGCGAGGACGTCACCGAGCCGAACGTGTGCAGAACTCGGAGGTGCCGTGCTTTTGGTACTTGGATCGGTCGGACGTGAAGACGTACGACTACATCAACCGCGTTGATATAACGCTTCCGCGAACGGTCTACGAGGGTACGTAGACAACACTCTCCCCTCTTGTTGCTATGCATCACCATGATCTTGCGTGTGCGTAGGAATTTTTTTGAAATTACTATGTTCCCCAATAGTGGCATCCGAGCCTAGGTTTTATGCGTTGATGTTATATGCACGAGTAGAACACAAGTGAGTTGTGGGCGATATAAGTCATACTGCTTACCAGCATGTCATACTTTGGTTCGGCAGTATTGTTGGATGAAGCGGCCCGGACCGACATTACGCGTACGCTTACGCGAGACTGGTTCTACCGATGTGCTTTGCACACAGGTGGCTGGCGGGTGTCAGTTTCTCCAACTTTAGTTGAACCAAGTGTGGCTACGCCCGGTCCTTGCGAAGGTTAAAACAGCACCAACTTGACAAACTATCGTTGTGGTTTTGATGCGTAGGTAAGAACGGTTCTTGCTTAAGCCCGTAGCAGCCACGTAAAACTTGCAACAACAAAGTAGAGGACGTCTAACTTGTTTTTGCAGGGCATGTTGTGATGTGATATGGTCAAGACATGATGCTAAATTTTATTGTATGAGATAATCATGTTTAGTAACCGAGTTATCGGCAACTGGCAGGAGCCATATGGTTGTCGCTTTATTGTATGCAATGCAATTGCGCTGTAATGCTTTACTTTATCACTAAGCGGTAGCGATAGTCGTGGAAGCATAAGATTGGCGAGACGACAACGATGCTACGATGGTGATCAAGGTGTCGCGCCAGTGACGATGGTGATCATGACAGTGCTTTGGAGATGGAAATCACAAGCACAAGATGATGATGGCCATATCATATCACTTATATTGATTGCATGCGATGTTTATCTTTTATGCATCTTATCTTGCTTTGATTGACAGTAGCATTATAAGATGATCTCTCACTAAATTTCAAGATAAAAGTGTTCTCCCTGAGTATGCACCGTTGCCAAAGTTCGTCGTGCCCAGACACCACGTGATGATCGGGTGTGATAAGCTCTACGTCCATCTACAATGGGTGCAAGCCAGTTTTGCACACGCAGAATACTCAGGTTAAACTTGACGAGCCTAGCATATGCAGATATGGCCTCGGAACACTGAGACCGAAAGGTCGAGCGTGAATCATATAGTAGACATGATCAACATATTGATGTTCACCATTGAAAGCTACTCCATTTCACGTGATGATCGGTTATGGTTTAGTTGATTTGGATCACGTGATCACTTAGAAGATTAGAGGGATGTCTTTCTAAGTGGGAGTTCTTAAGTAATATGATTAATTGAACTTAAATTTATCATGAACTTAGTCTTGGTAGTATTAGCATATCTATGTTGTAGATCAATAGCTCGCATTTAGCTCCCCTGTTTTATTTTTGATATGTTCCTAGAGAAAACTAAGTTGAAAGATGTTAGTAGTAATGATGCGGATTGGATCCGTGATCTGAGGTTTATCCTCATTGCTGCACAGAAGAATTATGTCCTTAATGCACCGCTAGATGACAGACCTATTGCAGGAACAGATGCAGACGTTATGAATGTTTGGCTAGCTCAATATGATGACTACTTGATAGTTTAGTGCACCATGCTTAAACGGCTTAGAATCGAGACTTCAAAGACGTTTTGAACGTCATGGATCATATGGATATTCCAGGAGTTGAAGTTAATATTTCAAGCAAATACCCGAGTTGAGAGATATGAAGTCTCCAACAAGTTCTATAGCTAAAAGATGGAGGAGAATAGCTCAAGCAGTGAGCATGTGCTCAGATTGTCTGGGTACTACAATCGCTTGAATCAAGTGGGAGTTAATCTTTCAGATAAAATAGTGATTGACAGAATTCTCTAGTCACCATCACCAAGTTAGTAGAACTTCGTGATGAACTATAGTATGCAAGGGATGATGAAAACGATTCCCGAGCTTTTCATGATGATGAAATCGATGAAGGTAGAAATCAAGAAAGAGCATCAAGTGTTGATGATTAACAAGACCACTAGTTTCAAGAAAAGGGCAAAGGGAAAGAAAGGGAATTTCAAGAAGAACGGCAAGCAAGTTGCTACTCAAGTGAAGAAGCCCAAGTCTGGTCCTAAGCCTGAGACTAAGTGCTTCTACTGCAAAGGGACTGGTCACTGGAAGCGGAACTGCCCCAAGTATTTGGCGGATAAGAAGGATGGCAAAGTGAACATAGGTATATTTGATATACAGATTATTGATGTGTATTTTACTAGTGTTCGTAGCAACCCCTCGGTATTTGATACTAGTTCAGTTGCTAAGAGTAGTAACTCGAAACAGGAGTTGCAGAATAAACAGAGATTAGTTAAGGGTGAAGTGACGATGTGTGTTGGAAGTGGTTCCAAAATTGATATGATCATCATCTGTGACGCCCGGGTAATTATGCTACAGTAATCCCCACTAATGTTGCCACGTCACCTCGGTTACTGTGGATAAACTCGCGTTAGTTCGAAACCGGTTCGAATTCGAAATCAAAACAAAAGCAAAGATAAAAGGTTTCAAAACAAAGACTAAAAATGTTCGGGGGTTGTCTAAAATAGCTAACCTAATTATGGTGGGGTGCACTAATTTTGGTAAAATGCTTTGCATTTTAAGTAAACTAAAAACAGAAAAGAGAAATAATAAAAGAAAAAGGAAAGACAAAAAAAGGGGGGGAAGGGAAAACCCCTGGCCCATTCCCCCTGGCCCATTCCCCCTCCCCACTTGGCCCCTCCCCCCCCCTGGCCCATTCCCCCCCTGGCCCGGCCCAGCGCCGGTCGCTTATCCCCTCACCCCCCGCGGCAAACCCTAGCCGCCCCACACTTCCCCCCCACGC
>NC_041386.1:3783437-3790872 GCF_002162155.2 Triticum dicoccoides | reverse complement strand
GGCGACCGTTGGCCGGCGCCCCACTGTGCCCCGGTGGCCTGCGCCGACCGCCCTCGCCGCGCCCACGGCCACGCCTCCCCGGTGCTCCTGGTGCCCCGCTGCGGCAACCCCGCCGTGGCCACGGCCACGCCCCGCCCCGGGCAGGCTACGGGCTCCCTGTCGCCCTGGCCGGTTGTCCGCTCCAGCGCCCGAACCCACCGAACCCGTTTGGCCCTGGGCCAATGACATGGGGGCCCCACCCCCCTAAAAAGAACGGTTTTTATTAAAACAAAAATAAAATGAAAATGAAAATGAATTAAAACTAATTAACTAATTAGTTAATTAATTAATTAATTAAGTATTTAATTAATCTAATTAATTCTGTTTAATTAACCCTAACCACTAATTAACCTAATTAACTAAGGTTAATTAACTTTGATTAGGCTAATTAAGTTAATAAAGTATGACGAACGGGACCCACATGTCAGGGTTGACTCAGTCAACCCCTGTTGACTGCTGACGTCATTAATACATTTTTTTGAATTAATTAAATAAATAATTAAATTTCAGAAATTAATAAAATCTTTAGAAAATCATATCTTTTAATCCGTAACTCGGATTAAAATGTTTTCAACATGAAAGTTGCTCAGAACGACGAGACGATTCCGGATACGCAGTCCGTTCGTCCGCCACACCCCTCTAACCTATCGAACCCGCAACTTTCCCCCTCCGGCTCCTCTGCCCGAAAACACGAAACACCGGGAATACTTTCCCGGATGTTTTCCCCCCTTCACCGGTATCACCTACTACCGCGTTAGGGCACACCTAGCATCGTTACTTGTCATGTCATGCATCGTTATGCAGTTGTTTGCATTGTATTCATTGTTTCTTCCCCCTCTTCTCTCCCGTAGACTATGAGACCGACGCTGCTGCTGCCCAGTTCGACTACGGAGTTGACGACCCCTCTCTCTTGCCAGAGCAACCAGGCAAGCCCCCCCTTGATCACCAGATATCGCCTACTCTTCTCTATACTGCTTGCATTAGAGTAGTGTAGCATGTTACTGCTTTCCGTTAATCCTATTCTGATGCATAGCCTGTCATTGCTGCTACAGTCATTGATACCTTACCCGCAATCATAAATGCTTAGTATAGGATGCTAGTGTTCCATCAGTGGCCCTATACTCTTGTCTGTCTGCCATGCTATACTATTGGGCTGTGATCACTTCGGGAGGTGATCACGGGCATATACTATATACTTTACACTGTTACATTACCTGTGATACTGTTCGGAGTTGGGGGCTGAAAGGACAGGTGGCTCCATCCCGGTAGAGGTGGGCCTGGGTTCCCGACGGTCCCCGACGGTTACTTTGTGGCGGAGCGACAGGGCAGGTTGAGACCACCTAGGAGACAGGTGGGCCTGGCCTTGTTCGGCGTTCGCGGATACTTAACACGCTTAACGAGATCTTGGTATTTGATCTGAGTCGGCTACGAGCCTATACGCACTAACCATCTACGTGGGAGTAGTTATGGGTATCCCGACGTCGTGGTATCAGCCGAAGCACTTCAGACGTCAGCGACGGAGCGGCGCGCGCCGGATTGGAACGTAAGCCTGCTCTTGTATTAAGGAGGCTAGTTCCGCTTTCGGCCGCGTACGCAACGTGCAGGTGTGCTATGGGCGATGGGCCCAGACCCCTGTGCGCTTAGGTTTAGACCGGCGTGCTGGCCTCTCTGTTTTGCCTAGGTGGGGCTGCGACGTGTTGATCTTCCGCGGCCGGGCATGGCCCAGGAAAGTGTGTCCGGCCAAATGGGATCAAGCGTGTTGGGTTATGTGGTGCACCCCTGCAGGGAAGTTAATCTATTCGAATAGCCGTGATCTTCGGTAACATGACGACTTGGAGTTGTACCTTGACCTTATGACAACTAGAACCGGATACTTAATAAAACACACCCTTCCAAGTGCCAGATACAACCGGTGGTCGCTCTCGCTCAGGGATACGAGGAGGGGATCGCCGGGTAGGATTATGCTACTGGAGATGTTACTTGGAGATGCTACTTGGAGATGCTACTTGGAGGACTTCAATCTACTCTCTTTTACTTGATGCAAGACGGAGGCTGCCAGAAGCGTAGTCTTCGACAGGATTAGCTATCCCCCTCTTATTCTGGCATTCTGCAGTTCAGTCCACTGATATGGCCTCCTTACACATATACCCATGCATATGTAGTGTAGTTCCTTGCTTGCGAGTACTTTGGATGAGTACTCACGGTTGCTTTCTCCCCCATTTTTCCCCTTTTCCTTTCTTTTTGGTTGTCGCAACCAGATGCTGGAGCCCTGGAGCCAGACGCCACCGTCGACGACGACCCCTACTACACCGGAGGTGCCTACTACTACGTGCAGCCCGCTGACGACGACCAGGAGTAGTTAGGAGGATCCCAGGCAGGAGGCCTGCACCTCTTTCGATCTGTATCCCAGTTTGTGCTAGCCTTCTTAAGGCAAACTTGTTTAACTTATGTCTGTACTCAGATATTGTTGCTTCCGCTGACTCGTCTATGATCGAGCACTTGTATTCGAGCCCTCGAGGCCCCTGGCTTGTATTATGATGCTTGTATGACTTATTTTATTTGTAGAGTTGTGTTGTGATATCTTCCCGTGAGCCCCTGATCTTGATCGTACACATTTGCGTGCATGATTAGTGTACGATTAAATCGGGGGCGTCACAAGTTGGTATCAGAGCCGACTGCCTGTAGGAATCCCCCTTCCAACTCCTTGGCCGAAGTCGAGTCTAGACTTTACAAAACTTTTACTAACATGGCTGTGCGGCCCATGGGCCCACGTCGCCATTGGGTGGTAGTAGGATCTTTTACTCCTCGACCTTTACTCTGGGACTCTGAACTCTCTTCTACTCGGGTTAAACGATTTCTACTAAAATCTGACTTTAGGTTCTTGAAAATACTTTCTCCCGGAGAGCCCCTTCAGTCCAGGTGATCGCCGACTGCACCAGAAGATTTCGAAGTTACTCGCCGAAACTCTTTTGAGACTTTGTGTCCGTTGCTTTTGCAATTCCCTACCATCGAGATATCCCTATGGATAAATACTTACACTTGACGTTCTTACTTTTATTCCCAGTTGTTCTTGTTATTACAAGATACCCCGAAATTCTCTCTATTGATCCGAGAATATCTTGCGCCTACTGTCTTGCAATTCCTTGTCACCTGAATACCCCTATGGATAATTCTCGCACTTGTCGAGTATCCGCTTATCCCCAGTTGTTCATGTGTTTCACAAAAGTCTTCAAAATAATATTCGATCTTCCGAAAATCCTCTGGAGCCTTTGGCTCTTGAAATTCTTGCTTGCTTGCATTATGGTTAATCCCTTAAGTCTCGTAGTCTTAATGACATTCCTTGTCATTATCATTTTGAGTCTGTTGACTCAATATGTTTGCGAATACCCGCAAACATCATTGATCCTTATAAATTACCTTTCCGGCTGAGCTGCCATTCTTTTAACTGGAATTGGTTCTCGACCAATCCAATTGTCGTTGATTGTACCCTAAGGCTATTCAACTTATCCATCCCTAATCAGAGCATTGCTTCTGATCCCTTGATTTGGAAATCATAATTCCTTTGCATTTGACAATTGAGTTAGTCAGTTGTTTCTATAATTTGATCTCCTTGCACTCTTCTTCCTCTAGTTGAGTACCGATGCTCACGTCAGATCCCTTGTGGACCATCAGGCCCATTGTTGGATTTTATCCGTCAGCATCCTTCATATTCAATAACCTTGTGAGCCTCCCCTTGGATACATAATGCCTTGGCAATTGTATCATCTACTTTCTCAACCTTGCTCTACTTTCGAGCTTGTGTTATTTACTCCTGAAGTTTGTGGTATATGTTCCTAGGAGGCCCTGATGGGTTGGACATATGCTTTTCTTTAAACTGTGTGAACCCGGAAACCACTACGGGTCATACTCTACTAGTGTTATGTCAGATAAAATTTCAACACACAATTTCGTTGAAGGCGAGAAGTGAATGAAAGGTTATGCATTAAAGAAGTGGGAGTCGACCTTGAACTTGTGTTCATGCCCATGGACGCGATTTATATCCTATCATGAAAGCTTCTTGTAACAATAACTAGTTCCTTGATAACTAACCTATGGTATCTGTGAATTGATTCCTTGCAACCGTGGCTCCGACCATGATTGTTCTTCTTTGATCTCATTTCTCGGACAAGTTAAAACAATTGTCTTCTATGGATCAATACACCAGTCCAACCTTTACTTTGATCTTGTGTCGAGTATTACCCCCCTGGTATCTCGAGATTATCATGGAACTGCATAACTTTTTATGAGTTCTTCATCAAGTGCTACCTTCCCACTGATTCCAATTTTTCGCGGGCTCTGAGTTAATAAACACTCAAAGACACCGATAACGGAACCGAGTCCGCTCTACGGTTCAATAACTCTTCAGTAAGCTTCTATAAGTACGAGTTTGTACCCGATCACGCCATTCCTAGCCTGTTTGGCTATATCATTGTCGTGATGATCTTAACTGTGCAATCCGGCCCTTATTCTCGGAGCACCAATTTGCGACGATAGCTAAGCTTACGTCGATTTTCCTCGTCATACCCTTTCACCTTAAACAACAAGCTTGAGTTCGAGTTTGTGCCGTAACTGTGGTTCCAATAACCTCTTGCTTCATCATTCCTTTGACTTGATGTCGTCGCTGATTGACTACATCTGCATGAAATCTCTCGACAATTGTGTCGTGGTCATCATCAACCTTATGAGCTCTTCCAGGAATTCAATTGAATTCATAATGGGTAATACCATCCTTGCCCCTCGATGATTCCTGTTCTCATCGACCACCTTATTGCCTTCCGTTCAACACAACTTGTTCGTGTTTTGTGTAAACCTTGAGATCACTGCTACCCAGCAGTTGATCTTCCTTACCTCGGAAGTATTACCATCTCTTTTTGTCAAGAATGTGGTGAGAATTTCACCACCTCTTAATAATTCTTGATATCATAATACTTCTTGCCATCTTCGTTCATTCCTTGGTCCCCGTATTGTTTTCAACCAGAATACCGACAATGGAGCTATGACATGTGAATTCAAAACTTCTAACAACCCTATTGCTTTGAAGTGAATGGGCGATAGTTCATTCTAAGTCCTTCGCTAATTGAATCACCATTCTAACATTGGTCGTGCAACCCAACCCGTACTTCGGGCGCACCCTTCAACCAGTGTTTAATTGTGTATGTTTTCCTCGAGCATACTTCCTTATATCATTTGATCTAACAAATGTTATCCCATTGTTCACTTAATGGTGGAAATCCATCTTTTGGGAATCTCGGTGAATTGCCGTTGAGTTCACCAGACACCTCCTTGTCCTCTCCTTGGTTTAATGGTGAACTATTGCTTCAGAAACCCGCTCCCATAGTTCATTTCCCGAGAAGCTTGCAATGCCATTTCAACGATTTGTGTTGCGCCTTTTCTTCTCAGACATCCTGAATCTCAGGTATCCTGACAACAATCGGATCTGAATCTCGGTCAGATATGATGGTTGGGACACCTTTCCAAGAGTTATGATGTTGATCCTTTGATGACCCGCTAACATGATGTCATGCCTAGCACCCCCCCCTGGCTGGAGGACCTATCAATATAGATTCCTTTTCAGCAAGGTTATCCATTCATCCATGAGGAAATTGTAAGACTTATTCTACAAGTTATTCCAGATGGATCCTTCGTGATTCCAAAGTCTGATCTTCACCTGAAGGCCATGTCAATGCTATCTCGAAGCATGTCTGCGATACTCTGATTTTCAACAAGAACATCCGAAGCCCAATGCTAAATGTTTCTTGCTCAATTATCCGAACACCGTTGTATGGGTAATGTCATGAAATTTCTCTCCCCTTACCTAAAGGGTTTTCTACATTATATCCTGTCATGGATATCATGCTCTGCTTATCCTTGGGAAGGATATACCCCCGAAATATGTGTTTAAACACATTTTTCCTTTCCATTGTTCTGTTTAACCTAATGATCACATTTTCCTTTCCATGGGTCTGTTTGACCCTTCTTGTGACCTATATAATCTAAGCAGTGATAATCCCCTGCTTAGGTAAGCACCTCATTGTACCACTCTGTAAGTAAGACCCTATTACTATTATTGATGACATCCCAGTAACCACCGATGGACGAGAACCTTGCCTATTGGTCCGCCTCGTTCAACGAGCAGGAAAATGGTTCTCTTCGTCCCTCGCCCTTGGTACCTATGTTGTTGCCGACATGACCCTCAGACTCTCCTCTAACATGCCTTGCTTACATGATCGTGCAAGATGTCACCAACCTTCTACTTTTAACCACATGGTGGGCCCATAACCCACAGTTTCACAGGATCGAAACCTGACTCTCCTGTACACCCCCTGTTCCCAAAGTTATTCCTCACGCTTGACTTTGTATGTAATTCACGGGCCACTTGCCTGTAGATCTATTCTGGTATCGGACGCAATACTTATACCCGTTGCTCTGAACCCTTTCGCACCCTGCTTCAGGCAATGAATGATTGCCTATCCGCTTGAAACTTCTTATCGCCCTGTCTTACTTTGCTCTCGATGTGTGTCGTTTGTTCAACTCGCGAGATACTCATAAGTTCATTCTGGGGATACCCCCAGATGATTTTCACTTATAACATCCTTGCATTGTAGAGCTACCCCTTACCTATTCGTAAGTACGATGGAGTTCACGAAGAAATGGTGGCGAGTTTATCATGATGCATCAGAATAAAGGATTGAAGACATCAACGAAAGGAACTAACTTCGTCGAGAAGATCCGTTAGAATATCGTAACCAGAACTTTCCCCTTACTTCCCTCTTAAATCTCGGGACGAGATTTCTTGTAGTGGAGGAGAATTGTGACGCCCGGGTAATTATGCTACAGTAATCCCCACTAATGTTGCCACGTCACCTCGGTTACTGTGGATAAACTCGCGTTAGTTCGAAACCGGTTCGAATTCGAAATCAAAACAAAAGCAAAGATAAAAGGTTTCAAAACAAAGACTAAAAATGTTCGGGGGTTGTCTAAAATAGCTAACCTAATTATGGTGGGGTGCACTAATTTTGGTAAAATGCTTTGGCATTTTAAGTAAACTAAAAACAGAAAAGAGAAATAATAAAAGAAAAAGGAAAGACAAAAAAAGGGGGGAAGGGAAAACCCCTGGCCCATTCCCACTGGCCCATTCCCCCTCCCCACTTGGCCCCTCGCCCCCCCCCTGGCCCATTCCCCCCCTGGCCCGGCCCAGCGCCGGTCGCTTATCCCCTCACCCCCCGCGGCAAACCCTAGCCGCCCCACACTTCCCCCCCACGCGCCCCGACCCACGCTCCCCTGCTCCCTCGCCCGATCCAGATCGGGGCGAGACCCCCGTCGCCCCCCCACCTCGCCGGTGGCCCCCGCCGCCCCA
>NC_041386.1:3771928-3781553 GCF_002162155.2 Triticum dicoccoides | reverse complement strand
CCCCCCCTTGATCACCAGATATCGCCTACTCTTCTCTATACTGCTTGCATTAGAGTAGTGTAGCATGTTACTGCTTTCCGTTAATCCTATTCTGATGCATAGCCTGTCATTGCTGCTACAGTCATTGATACCTTACCCGCAATCATAAATGCTTAGTATAGGATGCTAGTGTTCCATCAGTGGCCCTATACTCTTGTCTGTCTGCCATGCTATACTATTGGGCTGTGATCACTTCGGGAGGTGATCACGGGCATATACTATATACTTTACACTGTTACATTACCTGTGATACTGTTCGGAGTTGGGGGCTGAAAGGACAGGTGGCTCCATCCCGGTAGAGGTGGGCCTGGGTTCCCGACGGTCCCCGACGGTTACTTTGTGGCGGAGCGACAGGGCAGGTTGAGACCACCTAGGAGACAGGTGGGCCTGGCCTTGTTCGGCGTTCGCGGATACTTAACACGCTTAACGAGATCTTGGTATTTGATCTGAGTCGGCTACGAGCCTATACGCACTAACCATCTACGTGGGAGTAGTTATGGGTATCCCGACGTCGTGGTATCAGCCGAAGCACTTCAGACGTCAGCGACGGAGCGGCGCGCGCCGGATTGGAACGTAAGCCTGCTCTTGTATTAAGGGGGCTAGTTCCGCTTTCGGCCGCGTACGCAACGTGCAGGTGTGCTATGGGCGATGGGCGCAGACCCCTGTGCGCTTAGGTTTAGACCGGCGTGCTGGCCTCTCTGTTTTGCCTAGGTGGGGCTGCGACGTGTTGATCTTCCGCGGCCGGGCATGACCCAGGAAAGTGTGTCCGACCAAATGGGATCAAGCGTGTTGGGTTATGTGGTGCACCCCTGCAGGGAAGTTAATCTATTCGAATAGCCGTGATCTTCGGTAACAAGACGACTTGGAGTTGTACCTTGACCTTATGACAACTAGAACCGGATACTTAATAAAACACACCCTTCCAAGTGCCAGATACAACCGGTGGTCACTCTCGCTCAGGGATACGAGGAGGGGATCGCCGGGTAGGATTATGCTACTGGAGATGTTACTTGGAGATGCTACTTGGAGGACTTCAATCTACTCTCTTTTACTTGATGCAAGACGGAGGCTGCCAGAAGCGTAGTCTTCGACAGGATTAGCTATCCCCCTCTTATTCTGGCATTCTGCAGTTCAGTCCACTGATATGGCCTCCTTACACATATACCCATGCATATGTAGTGTAGTTCCTTGCTTGCGAGTACTTTGGATGAGTACTCACGTTTGCTTTCTCCCTCCTTTTTCCCCTTTTCCTTTCTTTTTGGTTGTCGCAACCAGATGCTGGAGCCCTGGAGCCAGACGCCACCGTCGACGACGACCCCTACTACACCGGAGGTGCCTACTACTACGTGCAGCCCGCTGACGACGACCAGGAGTAGTTAGGAGGATCCCAGGCAGGAGGCCTGCACCTCTTTCGATCTGTATCCCAGTTTGTGCTAGCCTTCTTAAGGCAAACTTGTTTAACTTATGTCTGTACTCAGATATTGTTGCTTCCGCTGACTCGTCTATGATCGAGCACTTGTATTCGAGGCCTCGAGGCCCCTGGCTTGTATTATGATGCTTGTATGACTTATTTTATTTGTAGAGTTGTGTTGTGATATCTTCCCGTGAGTCCCTGATCTTGATCGTACACATTTGCGTGCATGATTAGTGTACGATTAAATCGGGGGCGTCACATCATCGCACACTCCCTATACTTTCGGATTAGTGTTGAACCTAAATAAGTGTTATTTGGTGTTTGCGTTGAGCATGAATATGATTTGATCATGTTTATTGCAATACGGTTATTCATTTAAGTAAGAGAATAAATTATTGTTCTGTTTACATGAATAAAACCTTCTATGGTCATACACCCAATGAAAATGGTTTGTTGGATCTCGATTGTGGTGATACACATTCTCATAATATTGAAGCCAAAAGATGCAAAGTTAATAATGATAGTGTAACTTATTTGTGGCACTGTCGTTTAGGTCATATTGGTGTAAAGCGCATGAAGAAGATTCATGCTGATGGGCTTTTGGAATCACTTGATTATGAATCATTTTGATGCCTGCGAACCATGCCTCATGGGAAAGATGACTAAGGGCTCGTTCGGAAGTCCGCTGGCTTCTCCGAAAGCCAGCTTCTCGCGCGAGTTAGTGCTAGCTGGCTTCTCACGGGAGCCAGCGAGCGTTCGGCAGCGACTTGGTACACTGTAGCGAGAGAAAAACGATTCGATGGGGCATTAGCGATAGGAAAACGGTTCGCTGGGTGGGCTGTAGCACTTCGGGATGGCATGGAATGTAATATCTGGCAACTCCCGCTTCTCCAGAATCTAGGAGCTGGGGCGGGGCTGCTCCCAGAAATTGCACTGGAGCCGAGTCAGATTCCAGGAGCCAGATTCCAGGAGCCGGGTCGTTCGACTGGCTTCTCGCCAGCTTCTCGAGAAGTTGGATCGTGGAGGAGATCCGAACGGGCTCTAAGACTCCGTTCTCCGGAACAATGGAGTGAGCAACTGACATATTGGAAATAATACATACTGATGTATGCAGTCCGATGAGTGTTGAGGCTCGTGGCGGGTATCGTTATTTTCTGACCTTCACAGATGATTTGAGCAGATATGGGTATATCTACTTGATGAAACATAAGTCTGAAACAATTGAAAAGTTCAAAGAATTTCAGAGTGAAGTGGAGAATCATCGTAACAAAAATAAAAGTTTCTACGATATGATCGCAGAAGTAAAATATTTGAGTTACGAGTTTGGCCTTCAGTTAAAACAATGTGAAATAGTTTCACTACTCACGCCACCTGGAACACCACAGTGTAATGGTGTGTCCAAATGTCGTAATCGTACTTTATTAAATATGGTACAATCTATGATATCTCTTACCGATTTACCACTATCGTTTCGGGGTTATGCATTAGAGACAGCTACATTCACGTTAAATAGGGCACCATCTAAATCCGTTGAGACGACACCGTATGAACTATGGTTTGGCAAGAAACCTAAGCTGTCGTTTCTTAAAGTTTGAGGTTGCAATGCTTATGTGAAAAAGTTTCAACCTGATAAGCTCAAACCCAAATCGGAGAAGTGCGTCCTCATAGGATACTCAAAAAGAAAATGTTGGGTACACCTTCTGTCATAGATCCGAAGGCAAGATATTCGTTGCTGAGAATGGATCCTTTCTAGATAAGGAGTTTCTCTCGAAAGAAGTGAGTGGGAAGAAAGTAGAACTTGATGAGGTAATTGTATCTGCTCCCTTATTGGAAAGTAGTTCATCACATAAATATGTTCCTGTGACTACTACACCAATTAGTGAGGAAGCTAATGATGATGATCATGTAACTTCAGATCAAGTTGCTACCGAACCTCGTAGGTAAACCAGAGTGAGATCCGCACCAGAGTGGTACGGTAATCCTGTTCTGGAGGTTATGTTACTTGACCATGACGAGCCTACGAACTATGAGGAAGCGACAATGAGCCCAGATTCCGCGAAATGGCTTGAGGCCATGAAATCTGAGATGAGATCCATATATGAGAACAAAGTATGGACTTTGATTGACTTGCCCATTGATCGGCGAGCCATTGAGATTAAATGGATCTTCAAGAGGAAGACGAACGCTGATAGTAGTGTTACTATCTACAAAGCTAGAATTGTCGCAAAAAGGTTTTTGACAAGTTCAAGGTGTTGACTACGATGAGAGTTTCTCACTCGTATCTATGCTTAAGTCTGTCCGAATCATGTTAGCAATTACCGCATTTTATGAAATCTGGCAAGTGGATAAACAAAACTGCATTCCTTAATGGATTTATTAAAGAAGAGTTGTATATGATGAAACCAAAAGGTTTTGTCAATCCTAAAGGTACTAACAAAATATGCAAGCTCCAGGGATCCATCTATGGACTGGTGCAAGCATCTCAAAGTTGGAATATACGCTTTGATAAGTTGATCAAAGCATATAGTTTTATACAGACTTGCGGTGAAGCCTGTATTTACAAGAAAGTGAGTGGGAGCACTACAACATTTCTGATAAGTATATGTGAATGACATATTGTTGATCGGAGATAATGTAGAATTATTCTGCAAAGCATAAAGGAATGTTTGAAAGGAGTTTTTTTTAAAAGAAAGACCTCGGTGAAGCTGTTTACATATTGAGCATCAAGATCTATAGAGATAGATCAAGATGCTTGATAAGTTTTTTCAATGAGTATATACCTTGACAAGATTTTGAAGTAGTTCAAAATAGAACAGTCAAAGAAGGAGTTCTTGCCTGTGATACAAGGTGTGAAGTTGAGTAAGACTCAAAACCCGACCACGACAGAAGATAGAGAGAGAATGAAAGTCATTCCCTATGCCTCAGCCATAGGTTCTATAAAGTATGCCATACTGTGTACCAGACCTATTGTATACCCTGCCTTGAGTTTGGCAAGGGAGTACAATAGTGATCTAGGAGTAGATCACTGGACATTGGTCAAAATTATCCTTAGTGGAATAAAGATATGTTTCTCGATTATGGAGGTGACAAAAGGTTCATCGTAAGGGTTACGTCGATGCAAGTTTTGACACTGATCCAGATGACTCAAAGTCTCAATCTGGATACATATTTAAAGTGGGAGCAATTAGCTAGAGTAGCTCCATGTAGAGCATTGTTGACATAGAAATTTGCAAAATACGTACGGATCTGATTATGGCAGACCCGTTGACTAAACTTCTCTCGCAGGCAAAACATGATCACACCTTAGTACTCTTTGGGTGTTAATCACATAGTGATGTGAACTAGATTATTGACTCTAGTAAACCCTTTGGGTGTTGGTCACATGTCGATGTGAACTATGGGTGTTAATCAAATGGTGATGTGAACTATTGGTATTAAATCACATGGTGATGTGAACTAGATTATTGACTCTAGTGCAAGTGGGAGACTGAAGGAAATATGCCCTAGAGGCAATAATAAAGTTATTATTTATTTTCTTATATCATGATAAATGTTTATTATTCATGCTAGAATTGTATTAACCGGAAACATAATACATGTGTGAATACATAGACAAATAGAGTGTCACTAGTATGCCTCTACTTGACTAGCTCATTGATCAAAGATGGTTATGTTTCCTAACCATAGACATGAGTTGTCATTTGATTAACGGGATCACATCATTAGGAGAATGATGTGATTGACTTGACCCATTCCGTTAGCTTAGCACTTGACCGTTTAGTTTGTTGCTATTGCTTTCTTCATGACTTATACATGTTCCTATGACTATGAGATTATGCAACTCCCGTTTACCGGAGGAACACTTTGTGTGCCACCAAACGTCACAACGTAACTGGGTGATTATAAAGGTGCTCTACAGGTGTCTCCAAAGGTACTTGTTGGGTTGGCGTATTTCGAGATTAGGATTTGTCACTCCGATTGTCGGAGAGGTATCTCTGGGCCCACTCGGGAATGCACATCACTATAAACCTTGCAAGCATTGCAACTAATGAGTTAGTTGGGGGATGATGTATTACGGAACGAGTAAAGAGACTTGCCAGTAATGAGATTGAACTAGGTATTGAGATACCGACAATCGAATCTCGGGGAAGTAACATACAGATGACAAAGGGAACAACGTATGTTGTTATGCGGTCTGACCGATAAAGATCTTCATAGAATATGTAGGAGCCAATATGGGCATCTAGGTCCCGCTATTGGTTATTGAAAAGAGAGGTGTCTCGGTCATGTCTACATAGTTCTCGAACCCATAGGGTCCGCACGGTTAACGTTCGTTGACGATATAGTACTATGAGTTATGTATGTTGGTGACCGAATGTTGTTCGGAGTTTTGGATGAGATCACAGATATGACGAGGAACTCCGGAATGGTCCTAAAGTAAAGATTGATATGTGGATAGTAGTGTTTGATCTCCGGAAGGGTTCCGGAATTCACCGGAAGGGGTTCCGGATGTTTCCCGAAATGTTTGGGCACGAGAACAATTTATCTGGGCCAAAGGGGAAAGCCCACGAGGCATTTGGAAAGTGCAAAAGGAAGTTTTGCGGAGACCAGAGGCTAGATGCCAGGAACCCTGGCATCTAGGGGGTAGACGCCGGGAACCCTGGCGTCTAGCCCTGGAGTCCGAGAAGGACTCTTGCCTTTCGGGTGAAACCGACTTTGAGGAGGCTTTTACTCCAAGTTTCGACCCCAGGGCTCAACATATAAATAGAGGGGTAGGGCTAGCACCAAAGACACGTCAAGAAACACCAAGCTGTGTGCCGGCAACCCCATCCCCTCTAGTTTATCCTCCGTCATAGTTTTTGTAGTGCTTAGGCGAAGCCCTGCGGAGATTGTTCTTCACCAACACCGTCACCACTGTGACGCCCCCGATTCAATCGTACACTAATCATACACGCAAATGTGTACGATCAAGATCAGGGACTCACGGGAAGATATCACAACACAACTCTACAAATAAAATAGGTCATACAAGCATCATATTACAAGCCAGGGGCCTCAAGGGCTCGAATACAAGAGCTCGATCATAGACGAGTCAGCGGAAGCAACAATATCTGAGTACAGACATAAGTTAAACAAGTTTGCCTTAAGAAGGCTAGCACAAACTGGGATTCAGATCGAAAGAGGCGCATGCCTTCTTCCTGGGATCCTCCTAAACTACTCCCGGTCGTCGTCAGCGGGCTGCACGTAGTAGCAGGCACCTCCCGAGTAGTAGTAGTCGTCATCGACAGTGGCATCTGGCTCCTGGACTCCATCGACTGGTCGCAGCAATCGGGTATAGCAAAGGGGAAAAGGGGGGAGAAAAGCAACCGTGAGTACTCATCCAAAGTACTTGCAAGCAAGGAGCTACACTACATATGTATGCATTGGTATCAAATGGAATAATGGTATCATATGTGGACTGAACTGCAGAATGCCGGAATAAGGGGGGGGATAGCTAATCCTTTCGAAGACTACGCTTTTGGTAACCTCCATCTTGCAGCAGGAGAAGAGAGTAGATGGTAAGTTCACCAAGTAGCATCGCATAGCATAATCCTAACCGATGATCCTCCCCTCGTCGCCCTGTGAGAGAGCGGCCACCGGTTGTATCTGGCACTTGGAAGGGTGTATTTTATTAAGTATCCGGTTCTAGTTGTCATAAGGTCAAGGTACAACTCCAAGTCGTCCTGTTACCGAAGATCACGGCTATTTGAATAGATTAACTTCCCTGCAGGGGTGCACCACATAACCCAACACGCTCGATCCCATTTGGCCGGACACACTTTCCTGGGTCATGCCCGGCCTCGGAAGATCAACACGTGGCAGCCCTACCTAGACACAACAGAGAGGTCAGCACACCGGTCTAAATCCTATGGCGCATGGGTCTGGGCCCATCGCCCATTGCACACCTGCATGTTGCGAGGGCGGCCGGAAGCAGACCTAGCCTAGCAGGCGTTCCAGTCCAATCCGGCGCGCGCCGCTCAGTCACTGACGTCACGGAGGCTTCGGCTGATACCACGATGTTGAGTGCCCATAACTGTCCCCGCGTAGATGGTTAGTGCGTATAGGCCAGTGGCCAGACTCAGATCAAATACCAAGATCTCGTTAAACGTGTTAAGTATCCACGAACGCCGACCAGGGCCAGGCCCACCTCTCTCCTAGGTGGTCTCAACCTGCCCTATCACTCCGCCACAAAGTAACAGTCGAGGGCCGTCGGGAACCCAGGCCCACCTCTACCGGGATGGAGCCACCTGCCCCTTCAGCCCCCAACTCCGAACAGCACCACAGGTAATGTAATAGTGCAAAGTATATAGCATATGCCCGTGATCACCTCCCGAAGTGATCACGACCCTATAGTATAGCATGGCAGACGGACAAGAGTGTAGGGCCACTGATGATAATCTAGCATCCTATACTAAGCATTAGGATTGCAGGTAAAGGTAACAACAGTAGTAGCAACGACAGGCTATGCATCAGGATATGATTAATGGAAAGCAGTAACATGCTACACTACTCTAATGCAAGCAGTATAGAGAAGAGTAGGCGATATCCGGTGATCAAGGGGGGGCTTGCCTAGTTGCTCTCGCAAGAGAGAGGGGTCGTCAACACCGTAATCGTACTGGGTAGCAGCGGCGTCGGTCTCGGTGTCTAGTGAGAGAAGAGGGGGGAAGAAACTATAAATATTAAGCAAACAGATGCATAGTGATGCATGACATGACAAAGTGTGATGCTGGGTGTGCCCTAACGCGGTATGAGGTGGTACCGGTGAAGGGGGGAAACATCCGGGAAAATATCCCTGGTGTTTCGCGTTTTCGGGCAGAGGAGTCAGAGGGGGAAAGTTGCGTGTTTGCTATGCTAGGGATGCGTGGCGGACGAACGGGTCGCGTATCCGGGTTCGTCTCGTCGTTCTGAGCAACTTTCATGTAGAAAATAATTTAATCCGAGTTACAGATTAAAATATATGATTTTCTAAAGATTTTATTAATTTCTAGAATTATTTTAATTCGAAATTAAATTTGTATTTTGATGCTATGGGTACACATGAAGTGTACCTAGAGTGTGTCTAAGGGGCTGACAGGTGGGGCCCTGATCAAATGTCCAGTCAGCGTTTGACTGGACCGTTGACTGGTCAAAAGGGCCGATGGGACCCGCATGTCATTGATACATGTTTTACTAAACAACATTTGATTAACTAATCTGGTTGATTAGGTTATTAAGCAGGTTATTTAAGTTAACTAATTAACTTACTAATTAATTAATTAATTAATTAACAATTATTATTTAATTAATCCTTTTTTGTTTTATTTTTGGGCGTGGGCCCCATCTATCATAGGCACAGCGGGCCTATCGGGCGACGGGTTACGGGCGCGGGCGACGAGCGCTGGGGCGCTGTGGGGCGCCCGAACTGGACGCGGTCGCGGCGAGGCGCCGGCGGTCACCGCCGCGAGTGGTCGCAGCCGCCAGGGAAGGGGAGCAGCGGCAAAAGGCGGGGAGAGGCCACCGCAGGCCGACGCGGCAGCGGGGGTGCGGTGGCCGGAGCAGCGCCAGAGCGAGAGGGGGGCTGTGGGCGCGTGGTCCGGCAAAGCCACCGCAGCGCCGGAGAGACGGGGCCACAGGCGCGGCAAGCGGCGAGCAAAAACTGGAGCGCGGAGTCAGGTGAGGCCAAGGCGAGGGGCGCGGCGGAAGGGATGGCCCTGGCTCGCGGTCTGGCGCAAGGGAGACGGGTGCGGAGCACGGCTGCAGCTGTGAGGTGGGGCGCGGGCACACGCACGAAGGGCAGAGAGTGTTGCCTGCTGGCACGTTCGACGCGAGCGTAGCGCGAGCAACGCGCGGGGCTTGGCCCGTGCACCGGCGCGGTCGGGCGCGGCGTATGGCGTCCGACAGGGGGAGAGGGGAGTACGAGGAAAGGGGAGGTGCTCACGGCGGGGGCCATAGGGGAATGGCAGCGGGCTCGACGGAGGCCTTCGGGGAGGAGGTCGATGATGCGTCGCAGTCCGGCGAGGAGGAGGTTGACGGGGAGGGCGCATGTCCGGCGAGGGGTTGAGGCAGAAGAGCTCCGGTGGGGTTGCCCCGACGAACGATGACGGCGGGGTGGTTCTCCTTGCGACGGCGGTTGGCGATGGTGACGGCGAAGGG
>NC_041386.1:3764669-3771476 GCF_002162155.2 Triticum dicoccoides | reverse complement strand
GGGCCGGGGGCTGCTGGGTGGAGCCCGGGGGGGGGGGTTCTTTCCTTTTTTTGTTAGTTGAGTTTTTGTTTTGATTATTTTTCTTATTTTCTTTTCTGTTTTATTTCTAGTTTCTTTTAAATTTTTAGTTTCTACAAAAATCACCACTAGTACCTAAAGTAGTATTTATAACAAACTGCTGTCACATCAATTCTTAACCCATAATAAAATATTTTAATATTTTATAAAATCCAATAGGTATTTGTTTAATTGTTTTCACTACTGTTTTAATTAGTTTAGAGCCCTTAAACATTTTATCAAGGTATGATTTCTCCATCATATTTACAGTTGATTTATCTGACCCACCTTGAACATTTTGGTTTTATTGTTTGAAAACTTTTGTTGTTTGCCTATATTTTAAATTTGAATTTGAATCATTTTGAACTAACGTGATTTTATCAACAGCGATCGAGGTGACGTGGCATCATTAGCAAAGGTTTACTGTGCTTTAATTATCCGGGCATCACAATTCTCCTCCACTACAAGAAATCTCGTCCCGAGATTTAAGCGGTGGAGTAAAGGGGGAAGGTGTTGGTAGCGAAAAACCTAACGAGTCTTCTCGGTCTTGCTTGCTCTTGTCGAAATGGTCGATCCATTACGTTGATGTTTTCATTTCTCCACTTCAGGTCATCATGGTGAAGTCGTCCTTTTCTTCGGGAACTCCAACGTACTTACGAATAGGTAAGGGGCAGTTTGGCTACGACAGAATGCTTATGAGGGAAACAATCTGGGGATAACCCATGAATGAACATAAGATTATCTCTCGAGTTGAACATATAAAATACATCAAGAGTAAGGTACGAAGGTACCATGAGAAGTTTCAAACGGATAGGCAATTGTTCGATGTCTGAAACAACACGCGAAAGGGGTCCAGAGCAACGAGATTGAGTATTGCGTCTGTTACCAGAATAGATCACTAGGACGGTGGTCCGTGAATTACATACAAGGCCACGCACGAGGAATAACTTTAGGAATAGGGGGTGTATAGGAGAGTCAGGTTTCGATCCTGTGGAACTGTGGGTTATGGGCCCACCATGTGGGTTAAAGTAGGAAGGGCGGTGACGTCTTGCAAGATCATGTAAGCAAGGCATGTCAGAGGATAGCTTGTCAGCTATGTCGGCAACAACATCGATACCAAGGGCGAGGGACGAAGAGAACCATTTTCCTACTCGTTGAACGAGGCGGACCAATAGGCAAGGTTCTCGTCTATAGGTTGCTACCAAAATGTCATCAACAATAGTAACAGGGTCTTGCTGACAGAATTGTACACCGAGGTGTTTACATAAGCAGGAGAATATTACCGCTTAGATCATATAGATCATAAGACGCGTTAAACCAACCAATGGAAAGGCAATTATGATTATCAGATTAAACAGAACAATGGAAAGGAAAATGGGTTTAAACACATATTTCAAAGGTATACCCTTCCCAAGGACAAGTAGAGCATGATATCCATGACAGGATATAATGTAGAAAACTCTTTAGGTACGGGAGAGAACTTTCATGACATTACCCATACAGCGGTGTTTGGATAATTGAGCAGGAAACATTTAACATTGGGCTTCAAATGTTCCTGTTGAAAATCGGAGTACCATAGACATGCTTTGAGATAGCATTGACATGGTCAACAGGTGAAGATCAGACTTTGGAGACAAAAAGGATCCATCAGGAACAACTTATAGAATAAGTCTTACAATTTCCTCACGGAAGAATGACTAACCTTGCCAAAAGGAAACTATAACAATAGGTCCTCCGGTCAGGTGTGCTAGGCATGACATCACCTTACCGGGTCATATAAAGACCAATGTTATAACTCTTGGAAATATGTTCCAATCATCATATCTGGCCGAGATTTAGATCTGATTGGTGTCAGGATACCTCAGACATTTGGATGCCTGAGAAGAAAAGGTGCAACACAATTTGACGAGAAGACATTGTAAGATTCTCGGGAAATGTACTATGGAAGGGAGTTCCAGAACAAGAGCTCATCATTAAACCAATGAAGGAATAAGGAGGTAGTTGATGAACTCAGTGACAATTCATCGAGATTTCGAAAGGATGGGTTTCCACAATTATGTGAGCAAGGAGATAACATTTGTCAGATCAAATGATATAATATAATGATGTATGCTCGAGGAAAGCATACACAATTGAACATTGATTGAAAGGTGCACCCGAAAGATGGGCTTAGGTAGCATGATCAACGTTAGAATGGTGGTTCAACAACCAATAGTCTAAGAACGATCTATCGACCATCAACTTCAAAGCAATAGGGTTGTTAGAAGTACAAAATCCATGCCGTACCGTTCACTGTTGGAATCCCGGTTAGAACCAACACGGGGACCAAGAAAGAAAGGTGATGGTGAGAAGTATTACCTGTATCAAGAATCCTTAAGAGGTGATGAAATCCTCACGACTTTCTTGACATTAAAGATGGTAATACTCCAAGGTAAAGAAGAACAAATGCGGGATAGCAAGGAACTCAAGGTATAACACAAAACACGAACAAGTTTGTGTTGGAGGGAAGTCAATAAAGTGGTCGATGGTAACACAAATCATCTAGGGCAAGGATGGTATTTATCATCATGAACTCAATTGATATCTTGGAAGAGCTCGGAATGCTGATGATGATCACGACACATTTGTCGAGAGATTTCATGAAGATGTAATCAATTGGTGATGACATCTAGTCAAACGAATGATAAACGGAAGGTTATTGGAACCATGGTTACGACACAAACTCGAAATCAAGCTTGTGGTTCAAGGCGAAATGATATGATGAGGAAAATCGACGTAAGCTTAGCTCATCGTCGAGAATTGTGCTCCGTGAAGAAGGACCAAGTAGCACAGTTAAAATTTAGCACCATGATGATATAGCCGATCAGGCTAGGAATGACTTAAGTGATTATTAACTCGTAAGCAACAACAATTATTTAAGAGTTATTGAACCAGAGTGCGGAATCGATTCACTTATTGGAATCAGTGAGAAATAATAGTTGATGAAGAACCCATAAGAAGTTATGCAGTTCTATGATATTCTTGAGATACCAGAGTGTAATACACGACGGTAGATCAAAGTAAAGGTTGGTCGGGTGCAATGTAGAAGACAATTACTTCAACTTGTCCGAGAAATGGTATTTAAAGGAGAACATGGTCGGAAACACTATTGCAAAAGGCCAGATCCCGGATATAAGATGAACTTATACCAAAGGAATAATTTAATTTAAGAGAAGCTTTAATGATAAGATCTACATCGTGTCCATGGGCATGAACACAAAGTTCAAGGTCGACTCCCACTTCTCCAATGCATAACCTTTCATTCACTTCTCACTTTCGAAGAAGTTGTAGTGTTGAAATTTTATTTGGCAAAATACCAGAAGTGTATGACTCGTGAAAACTTTCGAGTTCACACAGTTTAGAGAAGGCATAAGTTCAACCCATAGGGGCTTCTTAGAAACATATACCACAAGTTTCAAGAGTAAATATCACAAGCTCAAAAGTAGAGCAAGGTTGAGAAAGTAGATGATACCATTTACCAAAGGCATTATGTATCCGAGGGAAGGCTCACAAGGTTATTGAATATGAAGGACGTTGTCGGATAAAGTCCATTAAAGGATCTGCCGGTCCATAACAAAGCTGACGTGAGCATCGGCACACAACCAGAGGAAGTAACAATGCAAAGGCATTGGATTATGGAAACAACTGACTAATCCAGAGCTCAAATGCAAAGGAGTTATGATTTTCAAATCAAGGGATCAGAAGCAATGTTCTGATTAGGGATGGATAAGTTGAATAGCCTTGGGGGTACAATCGACGGCAATTGGATTTGTTGAGAACCATCTCATGTTTAAATGACGTCTGAGCCGGAAAGATAATTTAGAAGGATCAACTGATGATTGCGTGCATTCTCACTCATGTTGAATCAAAGGGATCAAAATGACGGTGTCTAAGGATACTAACGAATATTGCCAGACATATGGAAAGCATCCATCATGCAAGCAGACAAGTATTGCAGAGCAATAAGCTACTAAGGATTTTTGGAGGATCGAATAGTATTTTGATGACCATTGTGAAACACATGAATAACTGGGGGATGAGCAGATACTCGATAAGTGCGAGAATTATCCGTAGGGGTATTCAGGTGACAAAGAACAGCAAGGCAGTACGCTCAAAGGATTATCGAAACAACGACGAGTATTTCGGGGTATCTTGTAATAACAAGACCAACTGGGAATAAAAGTAAGAACGACCGGTGTAAGTATTTATCCATAGGGATTTTTCGATGGTAGGGAATTGCAAAAGCAATGGCACAAAGTTTCAGGAGAACATCGGAGAGTATTATCAGAATCTTCTGTTGAAGCAGTCGATCATCTGTAATGAAGGGCTCTCCGGGAGAAAGTGATAACGAGATCCTAATGTTAGATTTTAGCAAAATTCATTTAACCCGAATAGAAGAGAGTTCAGAGTCCTAGAGTAAGGATCGAGGAGTAAAAGATCCTAATACCACCCAGAGGGCGACGTGGGCCCGTAAGCCGCACAGCCATGTTAGTGAAAGTTTTTCAATGACTAGACTCGACTTCGGCCAAGGAGTTGGAAAGGGGGATTCCTACAGGCAGTCGGCTCTGATACCAACTTGTGACGCCCCTGATTCAATCATACACTAATCATACACGCAAATATGTACGATCAAGATCAGGGACTCACGGGAAGATATCACAACACAACTCTACAAATAAAATAGGTCATACAAGCATAATATTACAAGCCAGGGGCCTCGAGGGCTCGAATACAAGAGCTCGATCATAGACGAGTCAGCAGAAGCAACAATATCTGAGTACAAACATAAGTTAAACAAGTTTGCCTTAAGAAGGCTAGCACAAACTGGGATACATATCGAAAGAGGCGCATGCCTCCTGCCTGGGATCCTCCTAAACTACTCCCGGTCGTCGTCAGCGAGCTGCACGTAGTAGCAGGCACCTCCCGAGTAGTAGTAGTCGTCATTGACAGTGGTGTCTGGCTCCTGGACTCCATCGACTGGTCGCAGCAATCGGGTATAGCAAAGGGGAAAAGGGGGGAGAAAAGCAACCGTGAGTACTCATCCGAAGTACTCGCAAGCAAGGAGCTACACTACATATGTATGCATTGGTATCAAATGGAATAATGGTATCATATGTGGACTGAACTGCAGAATGCCGGAATAAGGGGGGATAGCTAATCCTTTCGAAGACTACGCTTCTGGTAACCTCCATCTTGCAGCAGGAGAAGAGAGTAGATGGTAAGTTCACCAAGTAGCATCACATAGCATAATCCTAACCGATGCATAGTGATGCATGACATGACATGACAAAGCGTGATGCTGGGTGTGCCCTGACGCGGTATGAGGTGGTACCGGTGAAGGGGGGAAACATCCGGGAAAATATCCCAGGTGTTTCGCGTTTTTGGGCAGAGGAGCCGGAGGGGGAAAGTTGCGTGTTTGCTATGCTAGGGATGCGTGGCGGACGAACGGGATGCGTATTCGGGTTCGTCTCGTCGTTCTGAGCAACTTTCATGTAGAAAATAATTTAATCCGAGTTACAGATTAAAAAATATGATTTTCCAAAGATTTTATTAATTTCTGGAATTATTTTAATTCGAAATTAAATTTGTATTTAGATGCTATGGGTACACAGGAAGTGTACCCAGAGTGTGTCTAAGGGGCTGACAGGTGGGCCCCTGGTCAAATGTCCAGTCAGCATTTGACTGGACCGTTGACTGGTCAACAGGGCCCATGGGACCCGCATGTCATTGATACATGTTTTACTAAACAACATTTGATTAACTAATCTGGTCGGTTAGGTTATTAAGCAGGTTATTTAAGTTAACTAATTAACTTACTAATTAATTAATTAATTAATTAACAATTATTATTTAATTAATCCTTTTTTGTTTTATTTTTGGGCATGGGCCCCATCTGTCATAGGCACATCGGGCCTATCGGGCGACGGGTTACAGGCGCGGGCGACGAGCGCTGGGGCGTTGCGGGGCGCCCGAATTGGACGCGATCGCGGCGAGGCGCCGGCGGCCACCGCCGCGAGTGGTCGCAGCCGCCAGGGAAGGGAAGCAGCGGCAGAAGGCGGGGAGAGGCCACTACAGGCCGACGCGGCAGCGGGGGTGCGGTGGCCGGAGCAGCGCCAGAGCGAGAGGGGGGCTACGGGCGCGTGGTCCGGCAAAGCCACCGCAGCGCCGGAGAGACGGGGCCACGCGCGCGGCAAGCGGCGAGCAAAAACTGGAGCGCGGAGTCAGGTGAGGCCAAGGCGAGGGGCGCGACGGAAGGGATGGCCCTGGGTCGTGGTCCGACGCATGGAAGACAGGTGCGGAGCACGGCTGCAGCTGTGAGGTGCGGCACAGGCACGCACACGAAGGGCAGAGAGTGCGGCCTGCTGGCGCGTTCGACGTGAGCGTAGCGCGAGCAACGCGCGGGGCTTGGCCCGTGCACCGGCACGGTCGGGCGCGGCGTATGGCGTCCGACAGGAGGAGAGGGGAGTACGAGGAAAGGGGAGGTGCTCACGGCGGGGGCCGTAGGGGAATGGCAGCGGGATCGACGGAGGCCTTCGGGGAGGAGGTCGATGATGCGAGCAGTCCGGCGAGGAGGAGGTTGACGGGGATGGCGCAGGTCCGGCGAGGGGTTGAGGCAGAAGAGCTCCGGCGGGGTTGCCCCGGCGAACGATGACGGCGGGGTGGTTCTCCTTGCGACGGCGGTTGGCGATGGTGACGGCGAAGGGTCGCGGG
>NC_041386.1:3738104-3764340 GCF_002162155.2 Triticum dicoccoides | reverse complement strand
TGGGGACGAGTGGGAGTAGTGGGGGGTTAGGGTTTCGGGCGAGAGGGGATAAGGGAGTGGGGGTCGTCGGCCTGGCCGGGACTTGGCCCAGTTGGGCCGGGGGCTGCTGGGCCGGAGCCCCCCCGGGAGGGGGGGGGTTCTTTCCTTTCTTTTGTGTTAGTTCAGTTTTTGTTTTGATTATTTTTCTTATTTTCTTTTCTGTTTTATTTCTAGCTTTTTTTTAAATTTTTAGTTTTTACGAAAATCACCACTAGTACCTAAAGTAGTATTTATAACAAACTGCTGTCACATCAATTCTTAACCCGTAATAAAATATTTTAATATTTTATAAAACCCAATAGGTATTTATTTAATTGTTTTCACTACTGTTTTAATTAGTTTACAGCCCTTAAACATTTTATCAAGATTTGGTTTCTTCATCGTATTTACACTTGATTTATCTGACCCACCTTGAATATTTTGGTTTCATTGTTTGAAAACTTTTGTTGTTTGCCTATATTTTAAATTTGAATTTGAATCGTTTTGAACTAACGTGATTTTATCAACAACAACCGAGGTGACGTGGCATCATTAGCAAATGTTTACTGTGTTTTAGTTATTCGGGCGTCACAACCACGCCGTCGTGCTGCCGGAACTCATCTACTACTTCACCCCTCTTGCTGGATCGAGAAGGCGAGGACGTCACCGAGCCGAACGTGTGCAGAACTCGGAGGTGCCGTGCTTTCGGTACTTGGATCGGTCGGACGTGAAGACGTACGACTACATCAACCGCGTTGATATAACGCTTCCGCGAACGGTCTACGAGGGTACGTAGACAACACTCTCTCCTCTTGTTGCTATGCATCACCATGATCTTGCGTGTGCGTAGGAATTTTTTTGAAATTACTACGTTCCCCAACAAGCAGTAGCATCGAGTCCAACAGCAAATTTTCTTATGTGACAATGAGTTAACGAGGAGAGAGGTAGTTTGAGTAACTTAGCTAGTTACTGTAACATCACATGTCCCAATGCAAAAATGTGTCTATAACCTAATAAATGAAGCTTTGTACATGTCCCAATGCAATATGTGTCTATAACCTAATAAATGAAGCTTTGTATGTTACCACACTTTATGTTACTACCCACTATGAAAGTAGTAACATAGCCTAGGGATATGTATATGTTACTAGTGTATGCATTATCCACACTTAATGCTACTATTCACTATAAATATAGTAAAATAGTATAGAGATATGTATATGTTACTAGTGTATGTTACTCTTCATTATAGTCAGTACTCCCTTCATTTTTATATACAAGGCCACTATAAAATATACATTTTGCATCTATAAAAGGCCACAAACAGTAATCGAGGCAAAGTTTAATACTTGCATGCATGCAGTCATAATGACAGTCAGCTACTTCCTTCACTCAGTTTCTTTGCATGCATGCGGAGTATTAATGATCACAGTAAACAAGAAAAAAAAATTGACTTGTAAAGTAGGCATTAAATTTTACATTGGTACCTGTAATCTGAGTTTGTGGCCTTGTATACAAAAATGGAGGGGGTATAATTTATAAGGCCGGACTAATCATAGCTCCAGAATTCCTGTCAACCATCAGGAAAATACGACATTAGTTAACCTTGGGGATAGGCGAATTAACAGGCTGAGAAGGTGTTTGGATACTCTCTAGTCATGTGACTAGTAGTAGTCAGATTAAAAGTTTTCCGTCAGGCCCTGTTTGGAAGGTGACTACTACTAGTCAGCATTAAATGTCTCAGTATTAAATTCTTCTCTCTTCCTTCCATTTATCTCTCTTCTCTCCCTTGTGCAACAACAACTACCGCTATACTCCCGCGCAAGGAAGGAAAGCAGCAAAGTCCTGTTCCTTTTCTCCCTCACGCCATGCAACAGCAGCTCTCAATACCTTTTTTTCTCTCCTCACGCAAGCAACACAAGCACCAGACTATCCCTCACGAAATTGTCCCATAAGGAAATCAAAACTGTCCACACATAAGAAAACTAAAATTGTCCCATAACGTTACATGTTGGAAACGAAATAAATAACATCAGAAATTTCTCAACGCCCGTTGAACAAACCATCAGCAATCGTATCTCTCACTCGATTCATATCCACTGAATCTAGCTCCATTTCTTCACCCCTAGTGTTACGACGCCTCCTCCTCCTTGTTTCCTCAAGGAGAGGTTGATAACTCTCATCATTGTCACACCTATCAAATTCCTCATCACTAGAGTCATCATCTTCATCAGTCCTGTCCTCATCACTAGACTCATCATCTTGGTCTGTACTGTCCTCATCACTAGATTCATCCTCATTCTGCAAGAAAAGCACAAACAAATAGAAATCATGAAGTCTACAGACATAATGAACATATCATCAACACATGCAAATACACAGATCGGTAGATAATAATTTGTCCAGAAACATAATGATTAAGGCCACATTAGTCCACAAATCATGTCATCCACGACTCAAGACACAAGAGGACACACATGACTCAAGACACAAGAGGACACACATGACTCAAGACACAAGACTAGCTGACACAGATCATTCTGCCTTCATATCTCGCCATCTGCTGCATACATGTTCTTTGCCCTGCACCATCTCTTCAACCATATCGACCTAGTTTCAGGGGTCTTCATGTTCTGGAAGACAGTTCTGTTGTGTTTCTCCTTGAATAAATCACAAGCAACAAAGTACTCAACTGACTCTTCTGATGCTCCACACTCAATGGCAAGGTTCTGACAGTTTTTTACTGACTGAGCACGTTCCTCACTTCTCCTAACCTTTTCATTGCCTTGGTTCACAAGAGCCTGCAAAATAGAGTCTGTTTTCTCACTTTCCTTCTCCAACTTAGTTTCAATGTCCTTCATATATTTTACAAATGGACCCCGAGTTTTGCCTTGAGTACGAGGCATGTTGTCTAAAGTTTTGCTTCTCTTTGAAGGACTACTAGCTTTACTCCTTAACTCTGAGGGGCTCCCTCTCTTTTGAGTGTTGGTACTCATAGGGCTGGACACAAAGCCTTCATTGCCATCCAGGTCATCATCATTATTTAACTCCAAACAATCTTCTGTCCCAGGAACATAAGCAGATGAACCATCCACAGCGACCTCATGAAATATCTCATGTAACAGGGGCATATACTCAGGGTTACCATTTCTAAATTTCTTGAGATTTGGTCTGTCCTGAAAAGAAATAATAGAAAGAAATCAGCATATATATCTTCTGTCATTGGAACATAAGCAAAAATGAACACTTGAAGGAGAGGGAGCAAGAATATAAGCAAAAATACCTTGATTTCTTTCTCCCACCAATCTGCAGTTGCCGTCACTTCGCCATCTAAGCCGCGGCCACAGCCGGTTTGCTGCTGCAACCATACCCAATCATTGTACAAGCCCTTCAAGTTAGTTATTTTGTTCCTGAATTCCCTGCCTGGATGCCACAGCTTTGCCCTTTCCCAATATTTCTCCCTCATATTCTTGTACGCCTGAGGGCTCCAAACTCTACCAGCGTAATTGCCAACATCTATTTCCTCACAAGCTATTTCACATAAAGTCAATGTATTTCTGTCTGTCCAGTTAGCCTTGCTTTTTGGCCTCTATTAAAAAAATGTATGAGAAAACAGAACAAGTACTATTTCAGATACTGTACTATTTTTAATAAATATGACAGAACAAGTAGCATGAACAAGTATTTTCTTTCATTTGTCCAAACTGAACACCTTGCTGTAGTTTCTACTTTCTACTTTCCACTTAACAAGCTGTAGTTTCTACTTTCTACTTTCCACTTAACATACATTCATTCAAGCAAACACAACAATTGGACAAATATTGTACCTGGATATGCTGGTTCAGCATGCTGTCGTCTTCCTCTGCCTGAACATCTTCTTCAGCTGGTTCATCTTCTTCCTCAACATCTTCTACCATGATCGGTGCTGCCTGCCGCTGCCTGCCGCTGCCTGAGCGACTTGAACCAGCACCACCTCGTCCCGACGTCGCGACGACCTGCTTGGCACGACGATCTGGGGCCCTCACTAGGGGGAGACCTTGGCGAGGTGGACGACCCTGCCGCTACGCCACGCCGTCCGTCCGCTGGAGGGGCACACCATGGCCGGCCGCACTCTCGGGATGAAAAAGGTGCGTGTACATGCCCATGTTAGGGTAGGAGGCGGCGACGGCGGAGTTGCCGTTGAGGTCGATGTTCTCCAACCCGATGGGAGCGCGGAGCCCCCCGGCCACCGAGCCGCGGCCGAGCCCCCCGGCCACCGAGCCGCGCTCGAGCCCCCCTGCCACCAAGCCGCGGCCGGCGGATCCCCGGAGACAAGGGGGCGTCATCCCCCACCCGTCCTCGTCGATGTGGTGCACCGCAGCACCGGAAGACGCCGTCTGCGAGAAGAAATCGAAGGGGAGTTCGTCGTCGCCGTCCATGGTATGGACGCGGGAGCGCGGCGCGGCGGAGTGATGCGGGCGCGACACGGCGGAGCGCTGCGGGCGCGGCAGGAGTACGGACACGGAAGCGGCGCGGCGGAGTGCTGCCGCGGCGGCAGAGTGCGGCGGCGGCGGTGGAAAGGGAAGCGGCGGAGTGGAAAGGGGAGCGACTACCCCCTGCCTGCGTGCGAAGGGGATGGGGCGGCAGATGCGTCGCCCGCAACAGGATGGGCCCGCCAATTAATTAGAGGAGAGACTTTAGTCACTTTTAGTTAGGAGTGGGGTGACTAAGGACTAAACTAGTTTTAGTCACCCATTAGTCAGGGGGTTTGGAGGTTTACTGACTAAAAGTGACTACTACTAGTCTCTAGTCTCCCGTCACTAGTGATCCAAACACCATCTGACCCGACCCGACCAGACCACCTTCCGCCTCCTTGAGTCGCCGTCCCCTTTAGCTCGACCCGCTCCGGCGAGACGGTTCCGACCGACGGCGAGGTATGTGATGTGCTACCCCCATCCATCCCTTTATCGTCCCACACTTTGGTTCTCTCATTTAACCTGTTGACCGACGGCGCACAGGCGTACAGGGAGGCGGATTCCGGCGGCCGGAAACGGCCCGCTCCAGAAAGGGCAGCACCCGGAGTCGCGGTAAAGCCCTAGATTTCGTTGTCTCAGTTTGCTGGAACCCTAGTTCTTTGCGGGATTCGCGAATTTCTCCGTGTGAGATGGATTTGTGGCTGAGATCGATGGGATCTTCATGCCTGTTAGGCTCGTTGCGGCCCATTTGGATATGCAAGAATGTGCCTAATCTAGTGTGACAAAACGCAGGCACCATGGCGCTGTGTTCGGCTAGCAACTAACTGGTAGTTCTAACGCATCGTGTGGGTAACCTTTGCCTCGTTTGATTGGTGAAGTCTTGTCAATTTGTCATCGAACAAGATATTGAGAGTCTCATTTTTCCGGTGAAGGAGGATGCGATGTATACACTGGTTAGCTTGAGGGAGGAGGATGGTAGAATAGAACAGTGGAGGCTTTGTTATTGAATGGTCACATTCTTCTTTAGCCTCCGCTATCCAATAACATCTCCTCCCCGCCTAAAGCCACTCCCTGGCTCACACCACTTGGAGGAGATCCTCCTCTCGGAGTCGTCGTCCTTGTCCTCCGCTTACTGGACTGGGCGGAGTGGAGATCCATTCTGATCTGGATCTGTTAACTTGGTTGACGATGCTAATTTGCTTGGGTTGTTCTGTGAGTTTGGTTACAGCATTTCTTTTTCTTTGAGCAAGCAATCTGTCCTGGTCTTTGTGGGATAGGCAATCCAATTCACCCTGCTTGCTTCCGATCTGTTGTGGATCGGTGTGATGCGTGCTGGAGTAATCAGATCAGTTAATTCCAAAAGAAATTTGTTGTAAAAAGCAACAAATTAGAAGGTAAATTTGTAGACTGACAAGTGAGAACAACAGCTTGTAGTTCACAGAAAAACATACCGTATGCTGAAATTTTCCATGACAATTTTGATTAGATTTCACCCATATCTGGTGTTTTTAATTATGCATATAGTGCTGAACATTTGACCAAACTTGCTCAAGCTAACTGATTGATCTGTACTCTGTTGCTAGAGGACACTGACGATTTCTTATCATTTTTTTAAATGTCACTGGACGCACATTATTATAGCAAATTTATGGCTCTTTTTTGGGTTTTGATCCACTATGTTTGTTGCAGCTTTGGACCATCCGAGCTTGCATTCTGAATATGCGAAAGACCTGTGGTTTTGAATGCTGGAAATCAGACCACTTCCGTTTTTAAATGCACAAATATGTTAGGGAATTCTTTGCTAGCTGAGGAAGAACTGGCGCTTGCAAGTAGATGTGGTTTGTTCTCATCAAGCATGCAACAGTCTCACACATCGACCTGTCCTACTATCACATATGAAGAAGCTCTTAGAAGGGAACTGGAATATCGGCGAAGGTTGGAACGTACTCATCCACATCTGTTGATTGCTCTTAATGAAGCTCCTGCGCTATCCAGAGTAAGCTTCTTGTCTGTTAACTTGGCAGCAGGTTTTGTTGGTAATGAACATTTGTGGTCCTATGGTTGATAACTTACGTGCATGGGAAGTATTGAGTTAGTCTGGGTAACCAATCATAAACAGAAAATTACCATTTCATCTTAGTTTACTTTATATGTCAACACAGTTTTATCATTTGCACTATCTGTGTATTGCAGAAAGCTATTTTGTACCTTTTATTCAATAGTTATCTTCTACTCCCTCTTTTCACAAATACTATAAGATATTTTGGATATTTCAGTATGGACTACATACGGACTGAAATGTGTGAACAAACACACTAAAACGTGTCTATATACCGCTGTTTCAGAAAAAAAGTTAGAACATCTTATATTTGTGAACGGAGGGAGTGTTTTCTTGTGCAAGGCATTGAATCGAGTCTCAACTTCATATGTTGAAAGCTCAAACAGGAGTCAGTTTTCTCAAGTTCTATTGTCACATTCATGCTGTTGAGAAAATATCCATAAGCCACACATTGAGTTTAATATTGCTTTACAAGATGTGATGAAACATACCCGAGTTTGATCCAACCGCCCATGTGAGAAGCTGCAACAAAGGTGGTGTTGTTTCAATGCCACTCCAAATTATCTCTAGCCCTTTATTCTTGTTCTTACCATTTTCTGGACAGGATGAAGAGTTCAGCTTGCAGAGTTGTAGTAGTTCTTTGATCAGTGGGGAAAGTTTGCTAAAGTTTTAAGTAAACTGCATCCCTATTTAGAGAAACAATTATTCTGGACGATTTCTGGTTATTGAGTATTCATTTGAAATGCAGTTTACTATTGACTCATTGAGTTCTGGCACCACTCTCTTTTACTTCTGATGTTAAACCATTCCGTGTTCTCATTCTTCTGCATAGGTTCGATGTTACTTTCCCTAATTGTATCAAACTATAGTTAGATATTGGAAGATGTTATCTGAAAGCATGATAAGGCTATGCACTATTTGTTACTATGTTTTTGTTCGAAACCTAGAAAAATTTGTCGGAGAAATTAGATGCACTTTACTTATCTATTATTGGAATAAAAATATACTTTCAGGAGACCTGTACAGATTCAACACCTGATGTGTTGAAGAGAAAGTTAACTCCTGAGAGTAATATGCCTTCACCGCAGTCAAGCTTTAATTTCACCGCCGCAAGAAGCCAGCCAGCAAATTGGTACCCCCCAAAGAAAAAAGTAATTGTTCGACAGCCTGCATCACAGGCTATGCAGGCTGTTCAAATACCCAGAACAAATTCTGTACCTTCCTTTTGGTGCAAAATATGCAAGGTGGATTGTGTCACTGAATTCAATTTCGGCGCCCATATTGGAGGGAAAAAGCACAAACTTAAGAAGCAACTGATTCTTGGTAATATGAACACTGGAAGACCTGGCACTGGCAGTCAGTTTGCGGGTAACACAAACCGTGGACCAAGTGAGAATGCAGTTTCTGGAAGTAGAAATGATGAACCAAATGCAGGTAGCAGCAGTATTGCTGGACCAAGCAGCAGCGTGTCCTCTGGAAGCAGACCCAGCGAAGCAAACCCCTGAAGCATTAAACTAGGTAATCAGCCTTGTTAGGTACTGTGGAAGGCGGGTTCCAAGCACAAGCAGTTCTCAAGGTCATGGAAGCTGTGCAAGAGTTTGCAGTTAACATCAAAGAACTAGGCTGTGTAGGCTGTCCTCGAATGAGCACAGTTGACTTTGACGAGCACGCATCTCTCATTGAACTTGTGCATGAGAACACATATTGGGCAATTGCACAGGTTGAGATGGCCAAGGAGTCTGTGTCTCTCATCAAGACTTGGCGACATTTACAAGGTTCCGCAAGAATTAAAGCATCATGATACAGATCTTTCTTCATAAATACCATGTTTTATGCTTGTAACTGTCACATACTCAAATGGTTGATTGATTAGATCTTGAGTTTGATATTGTCGATGAATTTCATGTGCTGGAAAAGATGGATCTTGTTCTCATATGTGAAGGCAATCTTCTGTTATCCATTCCTGTGCAATTGTTATTCCTGTACATCTGAATGAAGGGGATTTCAGTGGTCCTATATGGCTTTTTATTCTGAAATAAAAACCCAGGGGTTGAGTCTTGCAACTCTTTGGGAATACTGAAATTTACTGGCTTCAGCCACATCATGCTCACATTCATCTACAGACGGTCATAGTTGTTTATGCCAATGTTCACAAGGGCATGTCAAACTCATTGATTCATATTTCATACATTTTTTTATTACAAACTCATTGGTTCATATTTCATACAATTTGTAGATGCGTCTTTTAATAGGGTGAAAGAAAAAAAAATCTTATGTGTTGAAATCATTCAAACATATCCCTGGGTTTATGTAAAAAGAAAGGGTTGGAAAGCAAGATCTGAGCCGCCTACGATGACCTCGATGAGTCTGGCAAGGCATGGACTTGCCTGGTTTTGAGATGTATATAATGATCAAAGTTGTGAGTTCAGTGAACTAAGGATCCTACATGTAGCTTTCCATGGTTGTTATGGAGTTGGGAATTCGCTATCTACCTGATAAACAATGGCTGTAATAAAAAAATCACATGACATGTTGAAGTAAATCGATAATTATATATAGAGTAAAAATATACTATCAATCGTCAGCAAACTTGAAGTGTATATCCGCTTTGGTCACCAGACTGAATTATACCCGAAATATGTTTCTTTCTAACATACAGAAAGCTAAGAGAAGTCCCAATTTATTCTGACATCCAGTTTTCTTTTATTAAACTTATGACATGTGGACGAATCATCAAAGTGCATAGAGCTATTTAAGTGGTATACTCAGCTTACTTCTTTTAGTAAAGCAATACATTGTAAGCAAGTGAATGATCTGTCAAGGAATTCCTAAAGTTTTTGGTGGCTGTCTATCAAAAACAAGAAAAGTGGAGGAAGGAGCTGAATTTATCAACCGTCTCTGACGACAACTTATTCTCTTTCCTTTTTTATATTTCCTTGTTTCTTGAGTCAACTGTAATGAAAATTGCACAAATCAGTCGATACGCATATAAGATGTTATCTCTCCGATCGAAAATATGTCGGAATTAATGGGCATGTTGAGTTTAATGGGCCTTGAGCCAACTGTAGTTCACAATTTTGTGAGAAGTCAAAGAAGTCACGATTAATTTAGACATCCAATATTTTTTTGTTGAACTTATGGCATGTGGATAAATCATCAAAGTGCATAGAGCTATTTAAGTGGTACTCCGTTTACTTCTTTTAATCGTGAACCATACTCCTACTTCTTTTAATCAAGCAGTACATTGCAAGCAAGTGGACGGCCGAGCTATTTTTTATCGAGAATAAAAGAAGTGTAGGATGAGTTGCACTCATCAACGGCCTTTGACAACAACTGATTTTCTTTTTTATTATTTGCTTGTTTTCTAGAGTCAACTCCTATGACAAGTTGCACACATCAATCAATATGAATATAAGACGCCGTCTGTCCTATTAAAACAATTGCTAGAATTAATGGCCCTGTTGGGATTAATGGGCCTTGACCTAACTGAATTTGAGAAGTTAGAAGAAGTTACAATTACTTTCGACATATGTATCTTTTATTGAACTTATGACATATGGATGAATCATCAGATCACATGGAGGTAATTAACTGGCACTCAACTTATTTCTTTCAATCGAGCAATACATTGCAAGGAAGTGGACAATCGAGTTGTTTACCAACAAAGGAAGTGGATAATCGACCTATATTCATCAGCTGCCCCTGACGATGGTGGTGGTTTCATCACTCTGGCCAACGGGGCTACCCTACCCAGCCATAGGGCGCCGACTATGAGACACGTAGGTAACCGACGCCGTGCTAGTGAGTGTCAAGTTCCCTTGCATAACTATAAATACGAGTTCCAAACGGATCATGACAAGTCGGATGAGCAACGAAAATTCTAAAACCCTCACTTGATGTGTCATACTCGTGGCCACGATGTGCGTTGCCGCCGCGGATGGGAAAAGTGGAGGAGGCAAAGCCGCTTGGGAGACATGGCTGTCCATAGTGTGTGTCGTCGGCAATGTCTTGTTCCTTTGGATCTTATCAGCGTCTACCGGTGGGGTTGCCCAAAGGAAAATAAAAAAACAAAACTTGAGAGGGGGAAAGAGTGTACGACCATATTCATGAATCAATAAGTCAAGCATCCCTACAAACTAAAATATGTATAATCACTTCGTACGTTTAGACCACCAGGAGCCAGAGCCCCCCTCCTACCCCGGTTTCATTATCCATGGATGGACCGAGGGAAAGACTTAAGAGGGCGAGAATGTATGACCATATTCATGAACCAACAAGCCAAGCATCCATATAAACTAAAATACGGGCATAATCACTTCAGGGAGCAGAGTTCTCCTCCCTTCCACGGTTCGATTATCAACTGAAACCAAGGTTCAAAACCCAATTACAGTACAAAGTAAATTACAGCAAAGTATAAGGCCAAAGCTTTGGCAATACACAACACAGCTTGTTGAAAACATATTACAAGATAAGTGCAAAATGCGCTCAAGGATACTACAATCCGGAACCCCTCTTTGAAAATTACCTACAGCCCACCTATAACCAGCCTTGAGAGATTTACTAACCCACTTTACACCTTGCCAAAACATGGAAGGTTTTATAGAAAAATATATTGGGAACATTACTAATATTTTTATTATCAAGTATTCGCTTCCATATTTTGTCATCGTCTTCGATGTACCTCTTGATCGAGTTACCAAAGGAGGCAGACGTTGAGATCTTTAATCACTTCAATCTTCACATGGTAACTGAATTCATAGAAAAAATGAAAGAAAACTAGTCATTTGAGACAAGTTGACTTACATAATATGATAATATATTGTTTCGAAGTTGCAAAAGAGAATATTTACACATTGCCCTAACAATCTAACCTGCAACCTCAAAGAAAAAAGCACTATGAAATGACTCAGCTAAGGATGTTACCGGCACTGGGGCTGTCGGTCAACCGACGTGCGTGAATGTTGACACCCGTCAAGAGCCATGAAAATTTTGAGTTGGAACTGTCGAGGCTTCGGACAGCCTCGCACAGTCCAAGAACTTGTGTGTCTCTCTAAGACACACCGACCCAATGTTATATTTCTTTCTAAAACTACACAAAATTAAGAGCATGTTAAGAGTTTGCGCTACTGGTTGGGAATGGAAAATGTTTTTTCCATTACCGTTCAAGGCAAAGGGTATAGGTCTGGCTGTGTTTTGGGATGAACATTTCTCTCGAACTAAATAAGTTTGGTGACCATTTATTGATATGTATGTTTGGAATGCAGATGGCACAAAATGGAGGAGCACTTTCATCTACGGGGAACCAAAGGCGACCTAAAGGTATGTTAGTGGGATCTTTTGAGACAAGTTAAATCACTTGGTGCTAGTCCTTGGTTTCAAATGGGTGATTTTAACAAAGCAATGTGGTACAATGAGTATTTTTCTCGTCATAACAGACCAACAAGATTAAGGGCCAATTTTTGAGAAGTTTTGTTTGAATGCAGTATATTCGACTTGGGCTACCATGGTGTTCCGTAGACTTCTAATAATAAGCAAGATGGCAACAGAAATGTGAAGTTGCTCCTTGGTCGTGCAGTGGCGTACCCTCAATGGTCTTATTTATTTTTTAAATGCAAGGTTTCTCACATCATCAACTCTAGGTTAGAGTAGACCATTGTCCTTTGTTAGTTCAAATTGATGGGTTCCCCTTGCTTTGGAAAAATTACTAAGCATATTAGATATGCGTCATTTTGGGAAAGGAAGGGGGTGGCTCTGGACGATCAGGTTAAGGCTTGTTGAAATAATGGTACACATATAGACGATCCGAAGAATGTGGCAAATAATGTGGATAGATTAATGAATTATCTTCATTGGATGGACTTGGGCTCATATTTTCTATCTTCCAAAGAAACTTGACTCGGCTCGTAAAAGATTAAATGTGCTATTTAAAAGAGATGACCATACCACGCCTCTGGAAAGGAAGAAAATACTGAGGGAGATGGATGAGCTCCTTCTCAAGGAAGAAATTATGTGGAAGCAGAGATCACATTGGACAATATGAAATGGGGGAACACAAATTTCTTTCACAGGAAGGCTTCTTGGAGGGCCAAAAGAATAATATTTCTGGCCGCGAGAAGAACCATGGGTCTTTTACAGAGAATTTGGATGACATTCAGGGGCCGTGAATGCAAAGCCAGTGTGAGCGGGGTAAAAATTCGTTGGCTGGCCCAAAGGGAGTGGCGCTCCGTTGTTGCTGCTTGCTATAAGCAGAGTTATAAGGGCGCGGCTATGTGCTGGCCGCAGCGGTTCCTATCGCACTGTCGCCTGTAGAGAGCCAGTGCTGGGGCGGCATAGCGATCGCGTCTGCTGTGACGTCATTCACTTTTTTTTCCACATTTTTGCTTCATTTTTTTACTATTGTTTATATTACAAAAAATACTCTACATGTGTATGGAAAATGTTTAGAAAATGTTAAACATGCATTTGAAAAATGTTATTCATGCGTATGGAAAATGTTTATAATATTCAAAAAATGTCACGTGTTTAAAGCAAATATACGTGTCATTTTATGAAATATATATACAACGTACAAAAAGTGTTCGCGTAATTCAAAATATTTTTCCACATAATGTAAAAAATGTTTCATAGCATCCAAAAGATGTACGTGACATTTTAAATAAAATTATGGCAGTCCAAACAAATGTTCCTGACATTTTAAAATATGTTTATACGATGTAAAAAAATGTTCATGTAGGATAATAAAATTTTTATTTTTAGAAAATATTTGTATAATGTAACAAATATTCCTGTAGTTTAAAAAATATTTATTGCCATTTAAAAAATGGACAATGTATTTGAAAAATGTTAATTTGTATCTATATCTATATCTACACCAATATAAAAAAGACCCAAAGGGACAGATCAAAGCATGTCAATCCTACGACCTATATTGTTACAATGGTGAGCGCTCAACATGTTTAATGTGTAATTAAAATCATACCAAACATCAATGTCTGTGCTAATCACATAATTAATATGTAACTGATATCCTGCCCAATATCAGCGCGCATTGCACTTACACATTGCTAGTTCTTAAAATTTTTAAAAAATGTATTTGTAAAAAAAATGTACACAATGCGTTTGAAAAATGTTCAAAGTGTATCAGAAAAATGTTTTTACGTGTGCTCTTAAAATGTACATTGTATATCTAGAAAAAAGTAGACAAGAGTCCAAAGAAATAAACCAATAAAAACCGAAAAGAAAGAAAAAAGGAAAGCAAAAAAACATAGGAAACAAAGAAAATCAAAATATAATGAAGAAAGAAAGAAAAACTAAGAAAAACCAGAGTAAAAATGAAAAAAAAACAAAGAAAAACGGTGAAAAACAAATAAAACCAACAAAATACAACAAGCAAAAAAACAAAAAAACAAAGAAAACTGGACCGATCAAACCTACAGGGATCGCTACTAGAGGCATCGACCGCGACAGCTAAATGAGCCAGTACGTAGGACGTCGCTCATAAGCGATTTCTATCAGAAATCAGTACGGGCGATATAGCTGTCGCGAAGTTATAGACTCTCAGCTCCGACCTCTTTTCCCGAGTCACACTCGCACGTAGACAGCCAGGAATGCGAAGTGAGCAAAGCGGCAAGCGGCAAGCGGCAAGGGGGACACGGGGATCAGCACGACAACGCCGCCATGCACAACTACACCAGCAGCCGGCGGCTCATTGCATCACCGGCCTGTCTATCAGGTGCATGCGCCCAACTGTCCAAGCCAAAGCCCCATTTAATAAAAAAGGACACAATTCCTAGTCGCTCGTGCCGTCCCCCGCGGGCGGCCCGGGCGAAACCCTAGCCGCCAGAGAACTCCCCCTCCCCGATCTCCCACTCCCCTCGCCGCCGCCAGCAAGCGCCGCCCCGTGTGGCTTTGGCGGCGGCGGGGCCTTTCATTTTTTTCTCTCGCGAGGCCTGGGCGCTGCGGGGGCCGCTCGGCTGAGGAGAGGCGTGGGGGCGCGGCGTGCTGGCATCGATGGACGCGGCGAGCTTGCGCCGGTGGTGGTGGCGGGCGCGTGGCCAGGTGCGCGCAGTGGACGGGGCGGGCGTGGCGCGGTCAGCCCAGTGCGTCCAGTCGCGGCTGGGTGGAGGCTTGCGCGGTGCGGCCAGGCTTGGCCCGGCGCGAGCTAGCGCGGCGCGGGGGCAGCAGGCACGGGCGACGCGTGCGCGCGCGCATGTGGCGCTGGCGGTCGTTCCCGGCGCGGATCTGCTGGATGCCTGGGCGTGCTTGCGCGGCTGCCCAGATCTGGTGGTGCCCTTCGGCGCTGTGCTCGGTGGGGAGGAGGCCCGATCTGGGCCAGTATGGCTGCCTCTTGGTGGCTGGTCGCGGCGTCGGCTGGCCGGTGGTGGCGGTAGCGGGGGGTCGGCGGAAGATGGGTGGGCTCTTCCTCCAAGCATGGTACACGCTCGGCTCCTTGGAGTTGTGGCGCCGTCCTACGTGGATGGAGCTAGAGGAGACTCGGGCAGATCATTCCAGTACAGTTAGTCCTGTTCTTGCGCGCGGCTGTGCGAGCCACTCAGCTTTGGCTCGATTCTGCCAAGTTCCAGCGCGCGGCGGTGCGGGCCGGCAAGTTCTTGTTTTCCCCCGGCCTTTCCATTGCGCTGCGGTGCGGGGTCTCGCCCAGTTCTGCGCACGAAGGTTGGAGGACGGCCAAATCTGGCTGGGTTCGCCCAGGTCCTGCGTGCAGCGGTGCAGCCCGGTCAAGTTGGTGTGTGCGCGCCTTGTTCCTGTGAGCGGCGGCGACCAATCTGTGTTTGGTAGTGTGTGCCCGGTTTCGTTCTAACCTGAGGCGTTGGGTGGCCTCGGAACCCAAGATTGAGGATGGAAGGCCTGGCTTCGGATGAAAATCCTGCATCGATTTTTTCGGCTGCCGACGGTAATGGCGTCCGCGGACGTCGTCTTCCTCCCTGGAGGTGCTGTTGTGGAGCCTGTTTTGCTCTTCGTACCTCAAGGCGTGAGATCTCCAGATGAAAATCTAAGATGTGGCAGATCGGGTGATGACGGTGTCCTCAACATCGTTTTCCTCCTTGGAGGCATCACCTTGGAGATCCCGTTGATGGTTTCCGATGGTGTACTAAATTGTTGGCGGAGCTCGGATTTGTGGTGGTGCCGATAGTGTCTTTTTCTTTCGTTTCTTTTTGTGCTGCCTTTTGCGGTACTTTCCTCCTTTGGGGGTGTCTTTGCAATACCTCTTTCTATCAATGAATTTGGCAGTTCTTCTACGAACGTTCAAAAAAAAGCCCCATTTAATTAGGCCATTTTTGTTGACTAATTATATTAAGGGTTTGTCTAAGACACGTCTAAATGTGTCCAAGTTATTACAGATCTAAGTGACTCAATTAAACTAGAAAAGAATAAAAAAGAACAAAAGAAAATGTATGCACGAATTTCCGCGTAAAATCGATGACATAGGACTAGATGTGCAATGCTTTGGCATGTGCTTTACCAAAACTTTTATACTAATGACTAATGACTAATTATATTAATTTTCTACGGAGAGCATAATGTACATATTCATATGTGCACCAATACATCTTGCGAAACACTATTAAATAATTATATTTTTCCTCATTAGATTTTAAAAAACAAGGCAAAAGATTTGTTATATTCATAAATTAAGAAGAGAGTTGTCCGGTTAATTAGTGGAAACCCAGAGGAAAAATCCGTTATAATATGCCGTAGCACATAAAAGATGTCCCTTAACTCTTGGCGAAGTCTAGATTTGGTCTCTCAACTCCAAAACCGGACAACTTGCACCCCCAACTATCGAAACCGGACAAGGTTCGTCCCTGGTCTCGGTTTTGACCGGTTTTGGTGCTGGCTCACCCCAGTTTTGACCTGTGCATACTCAAATTCATGTACAAATTTGATGTCCATGAGCCTTTTGAAATTCACATACACTTTTCAAATCAGCGTAGTTTTTCCAAGGTCACATATTTTTTTTCAAAAATAAACATACTTTTTTTTAAATCAGTGAACAATATTGAAATTTGCGTACTTTTTTCAAATCCATGATTTTTAACATTTGCATGTTTTTTCAAATCTACTTATTTTTGCGTAAAAAATTCCAAATCTACGTACTTTTTCAAGTCCGCATAAATTTTTGAAATTCATGAACTCTTTCAAAGAAAGTACGCGAATATGAGAAAGTACATCAATTTTAAAAAGTACATGAATTTGAAAAAACTACATGAACTTTTAAAAAAGTATGCAGATTGAATAAGTATGTGAACTTGGAAGAAGTACGCGAATTTGAAAAAAGTACACAAATTTTTAAAAAGTACCCGACTTTAAAAACATTACGCGAACTTGGAAAAAATATTGAATTTGAGTTGGCACAGTCAAAACCGGGGTGAGACAACATCAAAACCGGTCAAAACCGTGACCAGGGATGAATCTTATCACATTTCAGAAGTTAAGAGGGCAAATTGTTCGGTTTTGGAGTTGAGGGACCAAATCTAGACTCCACCAAAAATTGAGGCTTTTCTCTAAATCATACACACCGCTTAGTGCATAGTCGGAGTTGATCGTTGGCGTCATCGTCAACACTTCTCCCCGAGCAAATGGCTTTGACTTCACCGCAAGCGACCATCGACAAAGCCAATCGAAAGGTGTAGAGAAGCCGCAAGACGATCCAAGCCAACCAATCTACCACACGCCAGGAACAGGGCGGCACCGAATTAGAGAACAATCCACGAAGAAGAACTATGCAAGGCCCACACCACGAAGAATCACCAAGCTGGTCTATCAGACGCCTGTCATCGTTGTCGCATGGACCTCATTGCTGCGCAACTCCGAATCCATCACACCAAGAAGATCATGACGACCCCGGGGACATGCCGAAGAGTCAACTACCGCATTCGTAGTCACGACCCCGTCGTCTATCAACCACATCCCAATTTTACTTCCTGAATCTTGAAAAAGCCATACATAGCTATCACTTCTCGTGCCAATGCGCTCCATGGAGGGAGACCCGTCCACTAATTAATACCCTCTTCGGAGGTCGAAGATGCCATGCCGTTCCCGAAGAAAGGAGACAATCTATGTAACTTTAGCCCACCTTTTGACTACAGTAGACTCTATCTTGCCACACAAACCACAGACGATCACCATCTCCAACCGTGGAGCTTGCCAGTTGACACCAACTCCAAAACACTTCTCCCAAGAGGGAAATATGACACAAATGCCACCATCGTCTGATCTGGTGATCCCGAATCTAGGGTTTCCCCCGGAGTAACAAGGACAAGGAGGTGAGAACCTGAAACAACACCTTCAACAAGGTGACGACGCTCGTAGACGCAACTATCATTGGTCTGGAAAACATTCGAGCTTCGCTTTCGCCGTCCATCTCGCCTCTTAAGTCTGTCGCCGGCTGGACCACCAAATTTCCATCGATGGCACCCACGTCGTAGCAAGGAGCCCAGCCAGGCCCATTGGCCCTGGAGCCCATGTCACAGATTTGGAGGCAGAGAGGGGAGGGGGGCAGACGAGATCGCGACCTTACCGCAGGCCTCGCCATGGAGAACCGACGGACCATCGAGAGGCCGCAGATGAGCCACATCGAGCAGATCCGTCAATGTTGGTCTGAATCACGCCGACAAGGGAAGTCGCCGCAGGCACCGGGCACACTCCTCCATTGGGCGCCACATAGCTATTGCAGCTGCAAACTAGCACGCCAGATCGCCGAAAAAAGTTTCTGCCATTCGACAGCTTCCTGGCCTGAAACAGAGGCGAAGCCGCCGCGGCGAACCCCGCCGCCCGTCGTGCGGGCTTAGCCTACCAGCATCCTTTGGCAACAACGGGGGGAGAGACGGGGTGGGTGGTGAGCTGATGACGTCAGCATGGAACTGGGTTTTCCTTGTGCCACCTGGAAGGTGACTTCTTTCCGATGCTTCACAAGTGATGCTTTTGTTAGAACACAAGGTCAATTTATTCTTTAGCACCACTCTTACTCTTTTAACATTAATATTCAATAAATTTCCAAAAATTATACAATTCAATACATATTTAAATTATATGATTAAGTGAGGGTATAATTTTTTCACCATTTGCGTCATCGTCATCACTTCTCCCTGAGAAATCGACTTCGACTTCATCGCAAGCGACCACCGACAAAGCCAACCACAAAGGTATAGAGAAGCCATAAGAAGATCCAAGCCAATCAATCAACCACACACCAGGAACAGGGCGACACTGAATTAGAGAACAATCAACAATGAAGAACTATGCAAGGCCCACGCCGAGAAGAATCACCGAGCTAGGCTACCATTGTCGTGGCACTGATCTCGCTGTCGCGCAACTCCGACTCCATCATACCAAGAAGTCCATGACAACCTCGAGGACATGCCAAAGAGTCGACTACCACAACCGTAATGGCGACCCTATTGTCTCTCATCCACATAGTTGTTTCCAGACAAGCCATCGACGACCACCATCACCAACCATGGGGCATTCCGGCCGACACCAACTCCAAAACACTTCCCCAAGAGGGAAACATGACACCAGTGCCTCCATCGTCTGATCTGGTGATCCCGAATCTATTGTTTCCCATGGAGTAATAAGGACAATGAGGCGAGAACCTGAAACAACACCTTCAACAAGGTGACGACGCTTGTAGACGCATCTGTCATCAATCCGGACAACATCCGAGCTTTGCTTTCGCCGTCCATCTCACCTCTTGAGTCCGTCTTTGGCTGGCCTACAAACCCCCATTGACGATGCCCACCTCGTAGCAAGGAGCCCAGCTAGGCCCATCGGCCCTCAATCCCATTTCACAGATCTAAAGGCAGAGAGGGGGACAAACCAGATCGCAACCTTACCCCATGCTTTGCCTGGGAGAGCCGGTAGACAACCGAAACCACCACCGGGAGGCCACAGACAAGCCACATCAAGCGGATCCATCATTGTTGGTATGAATCATGCCGACAAGGGAAGCCACCACAATCACCGTGCCACACCTCTCCATTGGGTGTCGCGTAGCTGTTGCAGTTGCAAAGCTAGCACGACGGGTCGCCAGAAAAAATTTCTGTCGTTCGACAACTTCTCGACCTGAAACAGAGGCGAAGCTGCCCTGAGGAACCCTGCTGTCCGTCGTGCGGGCTTAGCCTACCGGCATCCTTTGGCGACAATGAGGGGAGATACGGGGTGGGTGGTGAGCCGATGACGTCGGCGTGGATCTGGGTTTTCCTTGTGCCACCCGGGAGGCGACTTCTTTTCGGTGCCTCACAAGTGATGCTTTTGTTAGAACATGAGGTCAATTTATTCCTTTAGCATCACTTTTACTCTTTTAACATTAATATTCAATAAATTTCATAACATTATACAATTTAATACATATTTAAATTTTATGATTAAGTGAGGGTATAACTTTTTGTCCGTTTGCGTCATCGTCATCAGTTCACCCCGAGCAAACGACTTCGACTTCACCACAAGCGACCATCGACAAAGCCAACCGCAAAGGTGTAGAGAAGCCACAAGAAGATCCAAGCCAATCAATCAACCACACACCAGGAACAAAGCGACACCTGATTAGAGAACAATCAACGACGAAGAACTATGCAAGGCCGGCGCCGAGAAGAATCACCGAGCTAGGCTACCATTCTTGAGGCATTGATCGCGCTGTCGCGCAACTCTGACTCCATCATACCAAGAAGTCCATGACGACCCCGAGGACATGCCAAAGAGTCGACTACCGCATCCGTAGTCATGACCCCATTGTCTCTCATCCACATAGTTGTTTCCAGGCAAGCCACCGACGACCACCATCACCAATCACGGGGCATTTCAGCTGACACCAACTCCAAAACACTTCCCCAAGAGGGAAACATGACACCAGTGCCTCCATCGTCTGATCTAGTGATCCTGAATCTATTGTTTCCCCTAGAGTAACAAGGACAAGGAGGCGAGAACCTGAAAAAACACCTTCAACAAGGTGACGACGCTCGTAGACGCATTTGTCATCAGTCTGGACAACATCCGAGCTTTGCTTTCTCCGTCCATCTCACCTCTTGAGTTCATCGCCGGCTGGCCTACCAAACCTCCATTGACGATGCCCACCTCGTAGCAAGGAGCCCAGCTAGGCCCATCGGCCCTCGATCCCAGCCCATTTCATAGATCTAAAGGCAGATAAGGGCCCATTGGGTGTCGCGTAGCTGTTGCAATTGCAAAGCTAGCACGCTAGGCCGCCGGAAAAAAATTCTGCCGTTCGACAACTTCTCGGCCAAAAACAGAGGGGGAGCCGCCGCGAAGAACCCCGCCGCCCGCTGCGCGGGCTTAGCCTACCGGCATCCTTTGGCGACAACGAGGGGAGAGACGGGGTGGGTGGTGAGCCGATGACGTCGGCGTGGATCTGGGTTTTCCTTGTGCCACCCGGGAGGCAACTTCTTTTTGGTGTCGCACAAGTGATGCTTTTGTTAGAACATGAGATCAATTTATTCCTTTAGCATCACTTTACTCATTGAGCATTAAAATTCAATAAATCTCCAAATATTATACAATTTAATACACATTTAAATTATATGATTAAGTGAGGGTATAATTTTTTTGTTATACGAATTCTTTACGCATACGATTTTTTTAAGAAATCAGGGCCCCAAATTCCTAGAGGCGGCATTGCGCCCCCCCATAGGACAAGAGCCTGCACTTGCAACATTGATTTTTTTTTTCCTTCTCAAACTGGCCCTCACCCCTCAGAAGTTAGAACCAGTCGTGCCGTTCAAATTATCCATGTATTTTGCGACGAGACGTCCTAATTAACAAACGGTTGCCCGTATAGTCCGCACCCGCTCCTACACGACACGCTACATTTCAGGAGCGACAGTAAAATACTACGAACCACTTACTATATTTTTACCTCTCAGTAAACAAAGAACCGCCCATCTCCGGGGTATATTCCAGCCAATTATTTGCTCCAGACAGTCCAATAGAAGAATAACATATCCCTCCAAAAAACAATAAGGCATCACCAATCTTGGCTTATCATCCAAGCAGCTACTCCCAGCAGACAAACACTAGATGCAGGCGCCATCCGGGGCTTGAGCGACCGCGACCCCCCCCCCCCCACACAAGCTCTAGCAGAAAATAGGAAGACGTGGTAAGACTCCGGCACCCCTCGTTTGATCCGTCGGGCTGCCGATGCGGGATGGCGCTATCAATTGTACGTTCACGCAAAGGGACACGCATCGTTGTTGGGTCTATTTAAGCTCCACCGGGGGGTGGCTACTGAGGTCACCACCTCACTGCCCCCATCTTCTCCAGAAACCTTGCCGGCCTAGCTAGTTCGGCGGCGGCAATGGAGATCGAGCGGGAGGCGCCGAGCAGCGAGAGGGGGAGGAGCTGGCGAGCCAACGCCGTGCAAGATGTGCAGGATGGCAAGAAGTTTGAAGACGGTGATGAGACGCTCGTCAAGGTACAGTGCTATGTCTTGCTCCTCTTGTGCATATGTAGAAGCTCGTTTGCTCATGTTCATGGTGAGTCTGGCTCTAGCTAGAGAGATCGGTTAAATTTAGTTACAATATCTGTGCTGTACAGGAGCCGGCATGGAAGCGATTCCTCTCCCATGTTGGGCCCGGGTTCATGGTGTCCCTGGCCTATCTAGATCCTGGCAACTGTAAGCGCCCTTAATTTCCTCTTTTGCAACCAGCTCTGGCTTTTATCATTGTTCATACCTCGGGTCACGGTTCTCATGGTGATGGAACTGTTGATGCAGTGGAGACGGACCTGCAAGCCGGCGCCAACCACAGATATGAGGTAGTGGCAGTGCACATTTTTCAGCTGATTCTACCTTTCCCAGGCGATTCTACTTTTCCATGACATTGCACTTTTTTAACGATCTTTGTGGATCGAGTATGCATTCTCTTTCTAGTAAATCTCAAACTTTTCACCGTTTCCAGCTCATCCCAAAACCAAAAGGAGTTGAGAGACTAATTGGCACCTCTGTCTTTTGCTTTGTCCTGTCGATTGTGTGCTTGCAGCTCCTCTGGGTGATTCTGATTGGCCTTATCTTCGCGCTCATCATACAATCACTAGCAGCTAACCTTGGCGTGGTTACAGGTATATTAAAAGTCCACAAACGCCAATCTCAACATACAAAACAAAATGCAAGTTGTGAGAGCTAACTCGATAATCGCGTGCGTGCAGGAAAGCATCTCGCGGAGATATGCAAGACCGAGTATCCAAAGCCGGTGATGATCTGCCTGTGGCTTCTTGCGGAGGTGGCGGTGATCGCCGCCGATATCCCGGAAGGTTCGGATCATTATGCTGTCTATGTTTATTTACTTTTGTGCTTTGTGTGTGTGTGTGGGGGGGGGGGCATGGCCCCCCTGTGGACGGCATTCTTTTCTCCCCATCTTGTTGTCCTTAGTCAACCGTTGCTAACTATATGAATCTTAAATTAACCACATCCCTTAATAAAAAACACTAATAGCAAGTATGCACATGGTGGAGTCAACATGCTGAACTGGTCTACATAATTGTATTACTTTGTTATTAACGTGCCCAATTGTCTTTTGTTGAAAACACTACGTAGCAATGGCGAAAACAGGTCTTTTGTCGTTGTTTTTCTGCGGTGGAGCGACGGCAGCAGTTGAAAATAGCAACAATCTAGTAGTAATCTATAATGACATGCATGTCTTCTAAGTTTCTTACGAAATCGATCGGTTAACTTGTTTGTTTACATAGTGATTGGGACAGCATTCGCTTTCTACCTCTTGTTCCGCATACCTGTGTGGATCGGGGTTCTCATCACCGGCTCCAGCACGCTCCTCCTCCTTGGCCTACAAAGATATGGAGTGCGCAAGCTCGAGTTTCTGATCTCCATGCTGGTTTTCGTCATGGCCGCATGCTTCTTCGGAGAGCTGAGCATAGTGAAGCCTCCGGCGAAGGAGGTCCTCAAGGGTCTGTTCATTCCCAAGCTCAAGGGGAATGGCGCCACCGGAGATGCCATTGCCCTCCTTGGAGCTCTAGTTATGCCGTAAGTGTGGATTGCTAAAAACTATCAACTGTGAAAATGTTATTAATTAGAGTGGCTAACTAATTAAACATGGTTTCTCATTTTGTTTGAGTACAGTCACAACTTGTTCTTGCATTCGGCGTTGGTGCTGTCCAGGAAGACGCCGTCATCAGTAAGAGGAATCAAGGTTGGTTCCTTCACAAATTATTCTATAGCTGGGGGGTAATAGCTTTGCCTAGTAAGCATATGTGTGTGTCGATCAGGATGCTTGCAGGTTCTTCCTGTACGAGAGCGGCTTCGCGCTGTTCGTGGCGCTGCTCATCAACATAGCCGTCATTTCTGTCTCCGGGACCGTCTGCTTCGGGGAGAACCTCTCGGCGGAGGACATCGACAAATGCAGTGACCTCAGTCTGGACAACTCCTCATTTCTGCTCAAGGTACGTAACAGCACGACTAGTTAGTGCAAATATTAACACAAGATAATACAACCATTTGATTGAAATGTTTTGTGTTGTTGGACGCATCAGAACGTGCTGGGCAGATCCAGCTCGATCGTGTACGGGGTGGCGCTGTTAGCCTCAGGGCAAAGCTCGACCATTACCGGCACATATGCCGGCCAGTACATCATGCAGGTACTTTCCAGCTATATATGTATGACATGTCTATTCTAGAAGTAAGTAGAGTTACTTGTCATCTTTCTCTGATACTCCACCACTAATTTGTCTCCTTTTAGTCCACGCGTGCATGCATGTATCTGTGGTTTTCTTAGTCTGCTAATTCGATCGCACTCTCAAATATTTAAGCACAAATGGCCCTTCCTTTTTCTCCTTGTGAAAATTAGGGGTTCTTGGACATCAAGATGAAGACGTGGCTGAGGAACCTGATGACACGCTGCATCGCCATTGCGCCCAGCCTGGTGGTCTCCATCATCGGCGGGTCGAATGGCGCCGGCCGTCTCATCATCATCGCGTCGGTACGGCGACCTCGCCTTCCTCTCTTTACACGAGCCTCCCTCACTGTCAATATCAGGGAGAACGAAAACGACGGCGGCTGGAGTAGCACCGGCGAAAACGCCGGTCCCCGTCGCTGCTCGGTCAGAAAACACACACACACACATACATAGTGCCCCGTCCACTACTATATTTCGCACGACTTAACTACGACTTTACTAACAGCCAGCCAGCGAGTGCTTGACTGACAAATATGCACTAGCAAATCAAGCATCTGAAAACTTCTATGCCCTTCTTGTAACTACCGCGACGGAATGATTGGGTTCTATCTTATGTATAATTGGTCTCATTCATTCATGTGATTGGATCTTCTTTGTGCAGATGATACTGTCGTTTGAGCTGCCGTTTGCACTCATCCCGCTTCTCAAGTTCAGCAGCAGCAGCAGCAAGATGGGCCCGCACAAGAACTCCATCTACGTAAGCAATCGCTATTTTCCCTCCCTCCATGTTGCTTGTTTTTGGACACGTACTCCTGCCTGCATGCATGATCATGCACCTCAATAATTGTGCATCGCCACACAACCGTACCGGCCAGTACCACCCTAGCTAGCCTGGTACTGATCGATCGATGGTCACCCTACATGCCATGTTCTTGATGAAAATGCAATGATCGATCCATGCACTTGACCACTTGTACACGCAGCAGCGCACGTACGTCCAAGCTGAACCAAACAAATATATGTACTATCAAGCATCTGGACGACCGGTTAAATCACATGCATGATTATAATGCTAGTACACATGCATCTCTATTTTTTACTTCAACCTTTTGAGTTTTTGTCATCGGACCACATTTTTTCTTTTCAAGCACCCGCCTCTTGAAAAGGATCCCACTTTTCTATCCGAACCTACTTTACGTCATATCCGATCCGATCATACATGGCATGTGAAGCATCACCTTAAGACTATGCATTGTACATGCCCTAAGAATGTGCACTAACTCATATCTGTGGTTGGCGCCGGCTTGTACCTACGCTAGTTATGTACGCTCATGGGGGGCTGTGAAGAAAAATAAATTATGAAGGCTAAGATGAGATTCATATTTTACCTTTCGTCCCTCCAGCTGATTCTGTCTAGCCCCGCCACTCTGTTGCTCTGTTTATCGCAAATTAAATGCTCGTACTTGCGTGCAGATCATCGTGTTCTCGTGGACGCTTGGGCTGATGCTCATCGGCATCAACGTCTACTTCCTCAGCACCAGCTTCATGGGGTGGCTCATCAACAGCTCGCTGCCCACGTACGCCAAGGTGCTCGTCGGAGTCGTCGTCTGCCCTCTCATGCTCGTCTACCTCGTCGCCGTCGTCTACCTCACCTTCAGGAAGGACACCGTCGTCACCTTCGTCGCCGACTCGTGCAAGGCCGACGCGGAGAAGGCGGCGGGCGGCAGCGGGGAGGACGACGACGAGCCCGTGCCCTACCGGGAGGACTTGGCAGACATACCGCTCCCGGCCCACAGCACAGGCTAGCTATAGAGACTTTATGATAGCTACATGCATGGACATCTCGCATCGTCTTGTGAACATGTATATGTACGATGAAGTAGTAGTTGCTCGTATATGTTTTGGGATCGCCTATACCATCAGGTACCTGTAAGCACGTTGTTTTCAGCGTTAGTCACTTTCTCTCTTGAGCGTACGATCAACATTCAACGACCATCATGCACGCATCATTCTTCTTCCTCCTTTTCTTCTTCGTCTAGCCACGACGGGTA
>NC_041386.1:3734863-3737843 GCF_002162155.2 Triticum dicoccoides | reverse complement strand
CGCTTGCCCTCGCCCTCCGTGCCCCATGACTATTGCCGCCTTGCCGCCCGGCCCTCCCCTCACCCTTAATCCCACTAACCCCATCAACCATCCCACTAACCCCCTGATCTGCATGAACCCGGACACCCCTCGCACCTTCCGCCCCCTGGTTAAGTTCTTCCTCACCTCCACTTGGACGCCACAACTCGGTTCCACTCACTGCATCGTTGAAAGGATCAGTATGGTCGACTAGAGGGGGAATAGATGACTAACAATGTTTAGCTACTTTTAACAGTTTAGTCTTAACAATAAAATAGGTTGTCAAGATATGCAACTAGGTAGACAACCTATATGATGAGCTCAACAACAACAACACAAGCAAGCACAAGATACGAACACAATATAAGCTTGCACAAAATAAAGGTTAGGAGTAACCACAAGTGGAGTCAATGGAGACGAGGATGTGTTAACAAAGTTCCCTCCTTTTAGGGAGAGGTACGTCTCCGTTGGAGCGGCGTGGAGGTACATGCTCCCCAAGAAGCCGCTAGGGCCACCGTATTCTCCTCACGCCCTCGCACAATGCAAGATGTCGTGATTTCAATAGTGGTGCTCTTGAAGGCGGCGACCGAACCTTTACAAACAAGGTTGGGGCTCTCTCCACAACGTAATCGAAGGCTCCCAACAGCACCACAACACTTCACCATAATGGAATGTGGCTCCGAAGTACCGCTTCCATCCAGGATGCCCAAACACTCAAGAGTAACAAGATCCGCAAGGGATTAGTGGGGGGATCAAATTTCTCTTGATGGAAGTGTAGATCGATGCCATCTCCTTCAAATTCTAGAGCATCAACAAGTTTTGATGGCTAGGGAGGAAGATTGGGCGAGTTTGAGCTTTAGGACAACAATGGAGCAATGGGAGAAAAGAGGTCCTTTATATAATGGGGGCTTGAATCCAACTATTATGCACTCTGCCCGTGTTCAAGTGGTACTACTGCTAGGGGAGCGGTAGTTTCAGTGCCAGCTAGTATGTACTTCAGAGTACAAGCACGGTAGTTCCATCGGAGCGGTACTATTGGTAAATGTCACTGGATACAGAGGGATGTATTGGAGCGACGCCAGAGCGGAAGTATCGCGTGAAGCGGTACTACAGTGTAACTAATATGTAGCGGGAGGTTGGCGGGCAAGCCAACAAGCCACCCATGCCTCGGAGAAGGCTCGGCTAGTGCTCATGAAGAACATGCCTGGCGGCATCTCCGCCGCCCACGGCACACCGCTCACTGCTGCTGTCGAGCGCTACAGGACAATCTACATGAAGAAACCAATCACCCTTGTTTATCCAACCTGGTCAAGGCCACTAGCCTCAAAGAGGAAATTAAGTCGACGCCGTCAGTCCGACAACCATGGCCTGAGGCACATGGACCTCCATCAACCCGAGCATCAATGTCTTTCCATGTTACGTCTTCCTATGTTGTCATCCTGGGCTTATTGTGCAAGTGTTGTGTTGTCCCCTGTTCCCATCTGCTCCGTTATCCTTCTGCTGTTGCCTGATAATTTTATTTTCAAACAGGCTGATGGAACAAGAGGAGGGATCATCATTTCTTGCTCCCAGGATTTCTCCATGGTGCTTGATGGGTTGGTTCCCAATAGCTTCTGGATGGATCACCGGATAGGTGAGTAGTCCGTTGCCGACATCACCCCCTTGTGCTCGGTCTAATTCCCAAGTGGCAGCGCGCCGGTGCCCATACCGTGTGGTGCAGGAGGGGCTCCCCTTGAGGGCCTGGTGCGGGACATTCTCGGCGGGCTCGGAGCCGCTGCCTTGGTCCAATATGTTACTCCCTCCATTTCATAATGTAGTGCGTCTGCACTTCTCAAGATCCAAATTTGATCGTAAATTTAACCAACGAGACCGACTGCGGCGGGAGCAAAAATTATATCACTAAATTCATATCCAAAATACGAATTCAGTTGTATAATTGTTGCTCCCGCCGCAGTCTGTTCCGGTAATTAAATTTATGGTCAAACATGAATCTCGAGAAGCGCAGTGCACTACAATATGAAATGGAGGGAATAATTTTTAGAGCCCTCTCGGAGGGACCGGATGAGCAGCGCTGGTGTTGGACAGACTTCGGACATTACTCCGCGAAATCTTGCAATGTGGCCTTATTCCACAGCTCCAATGGCAACCCCTCTTGGAAGCTCACCTGACGCACTTGGCCTCGTCTACTGACAAGGTATTCGCCTGCCTTGCCCTATACAAGATCGATCTTGGATTGTCGATCGACTGGCGCAGCGCAATTTCCCCCGCTACGACATCAACATCCTTTACGATCAGGTGCCCGAGGGCCTGCAACACCTTCTTGTTGGATGCCTCTTCTTGCGCTCCATCTGGCATGAGATCCTCTCCGGGTGCAAATCCACGGTACCGTTTGCGGATTGGTGGACGACCTCCATCAAGACGGCACCTACTGCTCTTCGTCGAGGTCTATCATCCCTCGTGCTCCTCACAACCTGGTCGATTTGGAAGCATCACAATGGATGTGTATTCGACGGCTGCGACCCTCGGCTTCAAATTCAGGAGCACCCCAGTTCCTTCTTCTCATGCTCTACAGACGTGCCAATGTGTGTACACGATTCGTGATAGTTCCTCCCTCCCTAACGTGTCAATGACGCGTTTGGGTATTCACGAAAAAAAATCTTCAATACATTTTTTTCTCAAATTGCCAAAAATTTGTACTTGCTTATTCATCTGCAAATAATCTCTGAATTTAATACAGTAAATTTTGCTTTCTGAATTTAATGGATTCAGCTGCATTGCCCACATTTATGTAAACTTTTGTCCCAGAAGTTCCCAAACAGAGTAAGATCCAGCTTTTAACATTCAAGGATACAAAATACAAAGTACACACCAAAGTGTAATTTTGTAATTGGACGGTAAGTTTTTCTTGCTATGGAAACAGTAGGGCCATGGCTTGCACTCATCAAGACAAAAGTGCAGCAGA
>NC_041386.1:3727926-3734592 GCF_002162155.2 Triticum dicoccoides | reverse complement strand
AACAGCATGGCATATAGGTTCGGCCACAACACTTCTTTTTTACAGTTAAGGGCCAATTCTCAGTTATCGCTTGTGCTACTACTCTTGCCTGCTGCCAGGAACAAAGTTCTTGAGTGATCTCGTTGCAGACATCCGGAACGCTCCACGCCACGCACCTTGTGAGTTGTGACCCGTGCCTCTGTAAATTTCAGTCTCACACATTTATGCATTACATATCAAACAATCAGTTGAATCTTTTGACAAAAGAAGTAGGTTAGCAAACTGAGAAACACCAAACACTTGATAAACCGAAGAAGAGACTGCATGCAGCCTTGGCCTCAGAAAGTGCGGTGCAGTTTTCATTGCCGTAATGGAGAGACCCATTGTCTCAAAACTCATAACCTTTGTTTTCACTGTCACATCATCGGCTCTGCAAGTTTGTCAACAGTAACCCTCTCCATTATCACCACGGCTACAAGATGCAACTGGAACCGAAGAAACAAGGACCAAAAGTAAGCAAATACTGAAAGAGCAAAGAACAATTGACGGCCAGTCACAGCTTTCTGCGATGGTAGTATATAGGTGCCTCAGATAACCTTACAGAAATTCCACATTTGATGGGAAGGTCCATTTCAGAGCACAAATCAGGATTTAATCATCACCAGCACAGGCATCAACCAACACGCGCTCATACATCAAGAAACACCAAACAAATCCAAGAGCAAACTCGTTTCCCTTGCCTCAGCAAGATAATGCAGTTTCCATAGACCCTCTTTTTCACTTTCACATCATCAGCTCTGCAAGCTTGTCATCTCAGCTACAGGATATAAACAGAGGAGGAGAGAAAACAGAGACAGAAAGAGCAGAGAGACCATAGCGGATCTGAGAACAGAGCAAGCAGGGAGATTGGAACCGAAGCGCAATGCAAGCATCAGGCCTGTCCTCTATGGTACAGAATTGTTGGTATAAAATTCGGAAGAAGAATAGTTTGTTGTGACCTTGGCCCGCCTCAGCAAGAAGAATGTGCATTATCATGGCCGAATGGCTCTGATTTGAACTGTGTTGTTTCACATCATCGGCTCTAAGCATAGACCAAAGAAGTTGAGCAGGTACACCAAAATGTGTAATACTTGATAAACCGAAGAACGGGCTGCATGCAAGCTTTAACTCAGAAAGTGTAGTGCAGTATTCATGGCCGAATGGAGAGACCCACTGGCTCAAAACATATACCTCATCACTTTCTCATCATCGGCATAGGAGGAAACTAACCGAGAGCAGAGCAAGCAAGAAGCGTACGTAAATTCAGAATGATTTTGAAGCTAACTAACCTGAAAAGAAGCTGCTGGGAAACTTAAAGCTAATTCAAATGTTAATTCTCTCGAGATTTAGCCGGCCGGCCTCAGAAACTGATTCGCTCTTGTCATCTGTGCATATATAAAGCACATCTCAAAAGCCATCGATGTGTCATCATCAGGGCTAACCAAAATCCAAGAACCCATCGGATGACAACAAAACAAAACACAGGAAGAACAATAGCCAAAAGGCCTCGGATGGGATGCTATACGTATTATGGCATTGCCGCGCCATACTCGGATGCTCGATAATTTGCTCGTCAATTGAACTTAGTTGTTATCTGAAAAGCAAGCAGTGTGGTCATCGGCGAACGTCACCAAAATCAGAGAAGCAGCTAGCCTTCTGTACACGGCTACAGTACCATCCTCCAAAAGCCAAAGATTCTTGGCCAAAATGGGCTGGGAAACCAATGCCGCGTACGTCAAGGTGGCGAGAAATTCATCGAAACCGAAGTAAATCAACCATGCATGCATGGCAGATCAGTCGAAAGTTATATTACTAGCTTTTTTTTTTGCTGGCTGGCATCAGATACTTTGAAGAAATTCATCGAAACCAAAGTAAATCAAGCATTCCGTTTCAAAAAAAAAAAGTAAATCATGTGGCAGATCAGTCAGATCCAAAAGCCCAACTACTTTGAAGAAATAAATTGTATTACTAGCTAGCTGGCATCAGATACTTTGAAGAAATAAATTAGCTCTTGTCACCTGTGCATAGCACATCTCATAATTAAGATGTATGTGTGTCATCATCTGCCCAAATAAATAGTGGAGAAATACTCTCAGATTGAGGTGAAAAAAATTGTCACATGGAAGATGGAACCATGCATGCATGCATATGAAAGAAACCATCGCCATCACCGGCACGCACCATGAAAATTGAACGCAAGAAGACCAAAAATCAGTGAGAAACCAAACCAAAACGTGTGCTCATGCAGAGATCCATGCCTGCGTGCCTACCCAGCGTGCGTAGCGTACGGCACGCCTACTGGATCATCGTCTCGGACAGAACACAATGGAAATATGTTGCTCGTCATCTCTGCGTGACCCTCCAAATCAAAGGGCATGCAAACCTCAAGAAAATCGGCTCAAATGAGTGCCTCGACTCTGGGCATGCGAGATGCGACCAACACAACACATGGAGTTGGTCTGTACAGATACTACATCCATGTCCATGCCAAGGAGGGATCCATCTCATCGGCACGTCAAAAAGAGGGTGCAGAGAAGAGAGGAAACCAAGAACAGGGAGAGAAGCTCATCGCAGAAAAAGCAAAACGAAAGCCAAGAACGAGAGGAGCCATGGCCATGGGAGAGGGCGGCCAGATCCAAGAAACGGCAGCTCTGCCACACACACACAAACAAACGCACACACACTGCTTGGCTTGGGTGGATCGGAGCAGAGAGCAGGGGAAAAGAATGGGGGAGGTGGAGGAATGGGAGGAGCCGAGCGCGAGGCGCCCCCGTATAAATAGCCGGGGTGGCAGGGCCGCGGACGGCTGGCCTCCGTGTTCATCCCCAACCGACGGCCCGGATGCCTCCCCATGCACAGTCCGAGGCCGGGAAGGTTCCTTCCTTTCCACGCAAGGCAAGATGGAGAGAAAGCGCCTCGGCCTCGGGATCCGCTCTCTCTTTGCAGTCTCTGATTCCTCTTCTGTCAGGGGAGCGGTTACGCTACCCGACGAGCTGCCACAGAGCTGGCCTGCGCGCGCCTTCTGTTTGGTTTTAGAACTAGCATTGCCATACTTTGTCACACATTTTTATTAAACTTGACTAAGCTTAGTTCATCAAAATGACAGCCACAAGTTGGCAAGTCTAAGGGAATCTTATCACACTTTTTGTGTGTATGCCATGTGGGGTTCAAGTGTGGCTTGCCTAAGATGTGGCTTGAACCAAACACTCACCTAAGTTGGTCAAACTTGCCTAATCTTAGGTGTGGCAATCTTTGGCAAAGTTAGTCACAAACCAAACAACCCCTACATTAAATTAACCATATGGTTTACTGCTGCTTTTCTCGTGCTTTGTTTTGAAACTGGATCATATGGGCATGTGGGTATGCAGCTAATTTTTTTTGAAAGCTACCCGCAAAAAAAATGAAAGCAAGGAGAGGGTAGGCTAGTACAATAGTTAATTTATAATGTGAAAAACGTTCTTATATTATAGGGCGACGCTAGGCGCCGGCGCACTGGCCCAAGCGGTTCGGCCGGTCCAACCCTAACCACCGAAACAGCGAGCAGCCGTCCGATCTGTGCGTTGACTTCTTCCTCTCCTTCTTCCTCTCCGCGCGCAGCGCGAGCGCGGCTCCCTGTCGTCTGGCTGTCCCCCTGGCCCGTCGGCCGCTACCCCCTCACCTGCAACCCCTCTCTCCGCCGCTCCCGTGCCGCTGGATGCTGCACTCGCCGCCGGTCGCCGTCGTCCAGATCCACGCATGCAGCAAAACTTCGCCCGTGGGTTGCAGCTCCCCCTCATTGGCGATGGCTGCGGCTCCGACAACACCAGACACCGGTTGAAGCTCTGCTGGATGCTGCTCTTGTTGCCGCCGGTTGCAGCTCGACGTTTGCCGTTGCCGCTGGGATGTGGCTCCCATGGCCGCCCGTTGCAGCTTTCTATTGCACGGTCGTAGCAAATGGAGAAAATTGTTGCAGCAAAAAAGTTTGTCACCGTCGTCGCCGTTTGTAGCTCGTCGTTGCATGTAGCAGCCATTGCGTTCTAGAAAAAGAATGGATGAAGCAAAAAGCTCCAACGATAGTAGCAAAATCCTACTACGGTTGCAGCAAATCGTCGTTGTCATCGTCGCGAGGTCGCAGCTCCACCTGATGGATGTAGCAAAAAACTTCGCCGGTAGTAGCAAAATCCAACTACGGTTGCAACTTTCCCTTGTTGTGCAGTGCCATTGAAGCTTTCTGTGTCTATGGTTGAAGCTTTTTTCAACAACTGTTGAAGCTTTCTTAGGTGACGGTTGCAACACTTTACGTGGGTTGGATCCAAGCATGGCGGCAGGCAGTCATGGCGGCCGGCGAGGGGAGCTCCTGGCCGCCGGCGATGGAGCTTGTGGTGGCCCATCGCAGCCCGGGAGGAGGGGGGGAGGGGGAGATGCGCGCTTGTGAAGGATGTATCTAGGGGATGGACATGGCCATGGCAGCAGGCAGCCATGGCGGCCGTCGATGATGGAGATCGTGGTGGCCCAGTCGCAGCCCGAAGGAGGGAAGAGGGGGAGGGATGAGCGCGCGCGTAAGGCTGGATGTAGGGGATGGAGACGCATAGGAAGGAGGCGGGGTGGGCGGGGCCACTGCGTATGCGCGTTTGCCAGCGTGCGTGCGAACCGGCCGAAAGTTCGGCCGGCGCACCGCGCCCAATCGTTTCCCTATATTATAGTGTGAAAAACGTTCTTATATTTTGGGACGGAGGGACTAAATGGCAAAGTTAATTTGTAAGGACAAGGCATTGCAGTCTGGGGTACGATTTGCAGCCTGCGTGTAAAAAAGAGAGGGGGCAGGGGAAAAGATGGGCTGCTTTTCTGCCAGGAACTGAACAAGTTGAAGACCAAAGTTTAATTTCTCTTTTTCGTTTCGAAAGCTCAAGACCAAATTTTAACGTTGTGGACCATGGTAATCAGTAGTTCCTCAACTTGGATGCATCCAATCTCCGGAATTTAAGATCAGCTAGCCCCGTCAAGCATGCTGCAAAACCTGCGCTTCAATTTGAACATCATTTCCTCTCTCGCTTTTTTTGTTTACCGAAAATCCCATTCCTATGTACAGCTTCTATAAAATCTGTGCGGACTTGTGTATTTTGAAACACTAACAGCTCCCATGATTTAACGTAACCACCGCTAGAATAAACGGGTTGAACTTTTTGTAGAACTTGTACGCTAGGAATATCATTGCCCACACATGTTTGTTATGCGACAGTACGGGGGCCACTGGCGGAGGGAGGGGGGACAAGCAGAGCGCAACTAGTTAACGAGTGCTCCTTCGGGAGCCTCGCAACGATCAGCGCCACTTGGCGCGCTCTCAGCCATTCGCCACGTGTCGCGCTTTGGATGTTTTCTTTGAATTTTATTTTTTTTATTTTTCCACACGCGTTTTCGGCTTTTTAAACGGATTTTTTCGGGTTTTTTCGACGTTTTGGTTTTCCCCCGGTCTTTTTTAGTTTATGAACAAAAAAGAATTTTTTTAAAAAAAAATTGCGCGAAAAAAACGCGGTTTCTTTTACTCCCTCCGTCCCAGAATTTTTGTCTTAAATTTGTCTAAATACGGATGTATCAAGTCACGTTTTAGTACTAGATACATCTGTATCTAGACAAATCTAAGACAAAAAATTTGGGACGGGGGAGTATTTTCCTTTCGCGAAAGTCACGGTTTTTCTTCCGCGAGAGGCACGGTTGTGCTTTAGCGAGAGTCACGGTCGTGCCTTTCGGAAACGAAAAAAAAACGAGTTTTCTGTTTGTTTTTCTTTTGCGAGAGTCACGGTTTTGCTTCCGCGAGAAACACAGTTGTGTTTTTGCGAGAGTCACGGTCGTGCCTCTCGGAAAAGGGAAAAACAAAACGCGTTTTCTGTTTTTTTTCTTCCGTGAGAGTTATGATTGTGCTTCCGCGAGAGGCACGGTTGTGCTTTCGCGAAAGTCACGACCGTGCCTCTAGGAAAGGGAAAAATAAAACATGTTTTCTGTTTTTTCTTTCGCGAGAGTCACGGTTTTGCTTCCTCGAGAGGCATGGTTGTGCTTTCGTGAAAGTCACGGCCATGCCTCTCGGAAAAGGAAAAAAATACGCGTTTTTTGTTTTTTTCTTTCACGAGAGTCACGGTTTTGCTTTCGCGAGAGGCATGGTTGTGCCTTCGCGAGAGTCACGGCCGTGCCTCTCGGAAACGAAAAAAACGCGTTTTCTGTTTTTTTCCTTCCACGAGAGTCACGGTTTTGCTTTCACGAGAGGCACGGTTGTGATTTCGCGAGAGGCACGGGCGTGCCTCTTTGGAAAAGGAAAAAAAACCGTGCTCCCGATTCGGTTTTTTCATCCGTTTTTTTTCGTGAAAAAAAGGTTCGCCAAACCTATCAACATGGGATCTAGTTTTGAAAATCTTGACGCGAGGAATCCAATGATGAAAACGGTTCGAGATTTGGACGCACGGTTAAAGAGATAAAACGTTTTGAATAAACGGATCTACGAAAAAGGGAAAACTCACAGGTTGCGACAAGTGACGCGTTGCATGTGCGCCACTTGTCGCGACCTGGGAAAGTGGAGTGTTCTTGGCAACGAGTACTCCTTAATTAGTGATTTCGGATACATTCACACGTACAGACATACTAGCCCCCACCCCCCCCCCCTCAACGTGTATACTTAAT
>NC_041386.1:3719420-3727574 GCF_002162155.2 Triticum dicoccoides | reverse complement strand
AAAGCCCATAGTAAAAGCCCATTAGCGGCCAGATTAGCAAGGTAGCCTCCAATCTAGGGATGACAATTTTATCCATGGATCTGGATACCCGTGGATACCCGACCCGGTTGGGTAAGGGTATGGAGCTGACTACTGCCCATGGATCCATGGATCTGGATACTCGTGAACGGCTGGGTTGGGCACGATTATAATTTATGCTCCATGAATATCCAATGGATATCCATATGACACGTGGGCTCATTTATTAGGATGAAAAAGAATCCATCATTACTGAAGACTAATTTGGAGCCAAATGTGTTCATGTGGACATTTCGTCTGGGTCTCCAATTACTAGTGCACATACTGTTGGAAGTGCATTTGAATCTTAAAAACTTTATTAATGTAGCTTCGATTGTGATGTACCAAGACTTTGCAACTTCGGTTGTGAATTTATAAGATTTTAAGACAAGTGTTGTGTTATGAGACTAATTGAGTTGTCATTGTGTGGTCTACTTTAGTTTTTTTGATGTAATAAGATGCAAGACAAGTTTTTTACTATCATACTATTTGAGTTGCCATTGTGTGCATGGACAATGTCTGAACACTGTACTTGCTGCCTACTTAGAGCATCTCTAGCCGTTGGCCCCCCAGTGGGCGCCTAAAATCGCCGCCTGGGGGTGAGCCGGCGCAAAAAATCGGCCTGGGGATGAGTTGGACCCCAGCCACCCGCCCCAGGTGCGTTCAAAAAAGGCAAAAATATAGCAAAGTTCGGCGAAGTTCGGCATATGTTACATAATAGTCGCGGACTTCTATTACATAATATGTCTAATTAAAAAAGAAGCTGGCTGAACGCGGAGTAGTCGCCGCCATCGTCGTCGCCGTCGTCGTCGTCGGGCTTCTCCGCCTTGACACGGCCGTCTGATACGTCTTCGTCGTATCTACTTTTCCAAACACTTTTGCCCTTGTTTTGGACTCTAACTTGTATGATTTGAATGGAACTAACCCGGACTGGCGCTGTTTTCAGCAGAATTGCCATGATGTTGTTTTATGTGCAGAAAACAAATATTCTCGGAATGACCTGAAACTCCACGGAACATCTTTAAAAAATAATAATAAAATCCTCGCCAAAGATGAAGACTAGGGGGCCCACACCCTTCTCACGAGGGTGGGGGCGCGCCCCCTTCCTAGGGCGCGCCCCCTACCTCGTGGGCCCCCTGGATGCCCTCCGACGCCAACTCCAACTCTATATATTTGCTTTCGGAGAGAAAAAATCAGGGAGAGAAATCATCGCGTTTTACGATACGGAGCCGCCGCCAAGCCCTAAAACCTCTAGGGAGGGCTGATCTGGAGTCCGTTCGGGGCTCCGGAGAGGGGGATTCGTCGTCGTCATCATCATTAACCATCCTCCATCACCAATTTCATGAAGCTCACCACCGTGCGTGAGTAATTGCATCGTAGGCTTGCTGGACGGTGATGAATTGGATGAGATTTATCATGTAATTGAGTTAGCTTTGTTCGGGTTTGATCCCTAGTATCCATTATGTTGTGAGATTGATGTTGCTATGACTTTGCTATGCTTAATGCTTGTCACTAGGGCCCGAGTGCCATGATTTCAGATCTGAACCTATTATGTTTTCATGAATATATGTGAGTTCTTGATCCTATCTTGCAAGTCTATAGTCACCTACTATGTGTTATGATCCGGCAACCCCGAAGTGACAATAATCGGGACCACTCCCGGTGATGACCGTAGTTTGAGGAGTTCATGTATTCACTATGTGCTAATGCTTTGTTCCGGTTCTCTATTAAAAGGAGGCCTTAATATCCCTTAGTTTCCAATAGGACCCCGCTGCCACGGGAGGGTAGGACAAAAGATGTCATGCAAGTTCTTTTCCATAAGCACGTATGACTATATACGGAATACATGCCTACATTACATTGATGAATTGGAGCTAGTTCTGTGTCACCCTATGTTATGACTGTTACATGATGAACCGCATCCGGTATAATTATCCATCACTAATCCGGTGCCTATGAGTTTTCCATATACTGGTTCCCGCTTATTTACTTTCCCGCTGCTACTGTTACAATCACTACAAAATACCCAAAAACATTACTTTTGCTGTCTTTACTTTTGTTGCCGCTACCACCACTATCATATTACTTTGCTACTAAACACTTTGCTGCAGATACTAAGTTTCTAGGTGTGGTTGAATTGACAACTCAGCTGCTAATACTTGAGAATATATTCTTTGGCTCCCCTTGTGTCGAATCAATAAATTTTGGTTGAATACTCTACCCTCGAAAGTTGTTGCAGTCCCCTATACTTGTGGGTTATCAAGACTAATTTCTGGCGCCGTTGCCGGGGAGCATAGCTCCATTCTTTGAGTCACTTGGGATTTATATCTGCCGGACACTATAAAGAACTTGAGAGATCCAAAAACCAAGATCTATCCCTCAACTGCGAGGGGAGGTAAGGAACTGCCATCGCTCTACACTTGATTCACCTTCTGTTATGAGTAAGTTAGCGACACCTACACCTGCTTCTGCTAATCGTTCTGATATGTCGCATGTTATTGATGATGCCACTTCTGCTATGCATGATACTTATGATGAAACTGCTTCTATGCCTGATACTACTGTGCCCCTTGGTGAATTTCTTGATGAACAAATTGCTAGGGCTAGAGAAAAAGAAATTATTGAATCTGAATACGATGATGATAGTGATGATGAAAATATGTCTGTTATTCCTGAGGGTTATCTTTTTGATATGGAATCTTCTGCCGCTATTTTAGCTTGCAAAGATAGATATGAGCTTAAGAGGTTATTAATTAAATGGAACAAAGAATCACTTAGAGATAAAATGAGACCTGACCCTGCTTTTGCTACTTCACCTATTTGTGTTCCTGATAAGGACTATGAATTCTCTGTTGATCCTGATATAATTAATTTGGTTGAATCTGATCCATTTTATGGTTAGGAATCTGAAACTGTTGTGGCACATCTTACTAAGTTAAATGATATAGCTGCCCTATTCACTAATGATGAGAGATCGCGTTACTTCTATATACTCAAAATATTTCCGTTCTCATTAAAGGATGATGCTAAGATATGGTTCAATTCTCTTGATCCTGGTTGTGTGCGTAGTCCCCGGGATATGATTTATTACTTCTCTGCTAAATATTTCCCTGCTCATAAGAAACAAGCTGCTTTGAGGGAAATATACAACTTCGTGCAAATTAAAGAAGAGAGTCTCCCACAAGCTTGGGGGGAGGCTTCTCAAGTTACTTAATGCTTTGCCTGATCATCCTCTTAAGAAACCTGAAATACTTGATATCTTTTATAATGGACTAACCGATGCTTCCAGAGATTACCTGGATAGTTGTGCTGGTTCTCTTTTCAGGGAAAGAACACCGGATGAAGCTGAAATTCTATTGAATAATATGTTGACAAATGAAAATAATTGGGCACCTCCTGAGCCAACTCCTGCTCCAATTACTGAACATGTTCCTAAACCAACTCTGAAGAAGAGAGGTGTTTTATTTCTCAGTCCCGAAGATATGCAAGAGGCAAAGAAATCTATGAAATAAAAAGGTATTAAAGTTGAAGACGTTAAGAATTTACCTCCTATTGAAGAAATACATGGTCTTAATTCACCGCATGTTGAAGAAACATATGATCTCAATTCTTTATTTACTGAAGAACCTCCTGATCCCGATATCCCGACACAGGTAGTAAAGGTAAATTCTCTCTATAGATATGGTTAGACTTGGATGAGTTTGATAACTTTATGTTTGAGCAAGACGACTTCAATGCTTATTTTGGTAGACAATTAAAAGAAAATGCTTATATGGTTAGACGCTTGGGTGATTATATGGCTAATATTAAATGTGAACTTAAACTTGTTAGCAAACATGCTTCTATGGTTACCACTCAAGTAGAACAAGTACTTAAGTCTCAAAAAGAAGTGCTTAATGAAATGAATAGTAAGAAAAATGATTATGCTGTTAGAGTGGCTACTAGAACTGGTAGAATGACTCGGGAACCTTTGTATCCTGAAGGCCACCCTAAGAGAATCGAGCAAGATTATCAAAGAAATAATATTGATGTTCCTAGTTCTTCTAAAAAGAAGAAGAAAAATGATAGAACTGTGCAAACTTCTAGTGAACCTATTTTTGAACCACCTGATAATCCAAATGATATTTATATGTCTGATGCTGAAACACAATCTGGTAATGAACATGAACCTAGTGAAAATATTAATGATAATGTTCATGATGATGCTCAACCTAGTAATGACAATGATGTAGAAATTGAACATGTTGTTGATCTTGATAACCCACAATCAAAGAATCAACGTTATGATAAAAAAGACTTTGTTGCCAGGAAACATGGTAAAGAAAGGGAACCTTGGGTTCAGAAACCCATGCCTTTTCCTCCGAAACCATCCAAGAAAAAGGATTGATACGTCTCCAATATATCTATAATTTTTGATTGCTCCATGCTATATTATCTACTGTTTTGGGCAATATTGGGCTTTATTATCCACTTTCATATTATTTTTGGGACTAACCTATTAACCGGAGGCCCAGCCCAGATTTGTTGTTTTATGCCTATTTCAGTGTTTTGAAGAAAAGGAATATCAGACGGAGTCGAAACGGAATGAAATCAGCTGTAGAAGTTATTTTTGGAAGGAAACTGTGACGCCCCCGATTCAATCGTACACTAATCATACACGCAAACGTGTACGATCAAGATCAGGGACTCACGGGAAGATATCACAACACAACTCTATAAATAAAATAAGTCATACAAGCATCATAATAAAAGCCAGGGGCCTCGAGGGCTCGAATACAAGTGCTCGATCATAGACGAGTCAGCGGAAGCAACAATATCTGAGTACAGACATAAGTTAAACAAGTCGCCATAAGATGGCTAGCACAAACTGGGATACAGATCGAAAGAGGCGCAGGCCTCCTGCCTGGGATCCTCCTAACTACTCCTGGTCGTCGCCAGCGGGCTGCACGTAGTAGTAGGCACCTCCGGGGTAGTAGTCGTCGTCGACGGTGGCGTCTGGCTCCAGGGCTCCAGCATCTGGTTGCGACAACCAGAAAGAAAGGAAAGGGGGAAAAGGGGGAAGAAAGCAACCGTGAGTACTCATCCAAAGTACTCGCAAGCAAGGAACTACACTACATATGCATGGGTATATGTGTAAAGGGCCATATCAGTGGACTGAACTGCAGAATGCCAGAATAAGAGGGGGATAGCTAGTCTTATCGAAGACTACGCTTCTGGTCACCTTCGTCTTGCAACAGGTAGAAGAGGGTAGGTTGAAGTCCTCCAAGTAGCATCTCCAAGTAGCATCTCCAAGTAGCATCTCCAGGTAGCATCTCCAAGTAGCATCTCCGGGTAGCATCGCATAGCATAATCCTACCCGGTGATCCTCTCCTCGTCGCCCTGTAGAAAAGCGATCACCGGGTTGTATCTGGCACTTGGAAGGGTCTGTTTTATTAAGTATCCGGTTCTAGTTATCATAAGGTCAAGGTACAACTCCAAGTCGTCCTGTTACCGAAGATCACGACTATTCGAATAGATTAACTTCCCTGCAGGGGTGCACCACATTCCCCAACACGCTTGATCCCATTTGGCCGAACACACTTTCCTGGGTCATGCCCGGCCGCGGAAGATCAACACATCGCAGCCCCACCTAGACAAAACAGAGAGGCCAGCACGCCGGTCTAAACCTAAGCGCACAGGGGTCTGGGCCCATCGCCCATAGCACACCTGCACGTTGCGTGGGCGGCCGGAAGCAGAACTAGCCCCCTTAATACAAGAGCAGGCTTACGTTCCAATCTGGCGCGCGCCGCTGCGTCGCTGACGTCTGAAGTGCTTCGGCTGATACCACGACGTCGGGATACCCATAACTACTCCCGCGTAGATGGTTAGTGCGTATAGGCTCGTAGCCAACTCAGATCAAATACCAAGATCTCGTTAAGCGTGTTAAATATCCGCGAACGCCGAACAGGGCCAGGCCCACCTGTCTCCTAGGTGGTCTCAACCTGCCCTGTCGCTCCGCCACCAAGTAACAGTCGGGGGCCGTCGGGAACCCAGGCCCACCTCTACCGGGATGGAGCCACCTGCCCCTTCAGCCCCCAACTCCGAACAGTATCACAGGTAATGTAACAGTGTAAAGTATATAGTATATGCCCGTGATCACCTCCCGAAGTGATCACAGCCCAGTAGTATAGCATGGCAGACGGACAAGAGTGTAGGGCCACTGATGGAACACTAGCACCCTATACTAAGCATTTAGGATTGCGGGTAAGGTATCAATGACTGTAGCAGCAATGACAGGCTATGCATCAGAATAGGATTAACGGAAAGCAGTAACAAGCTACACTACTCTAATGCAAGCAGTATAGAAGAGAATAGGCGATATCTGGTGATCAAGGGGGGGGGGCTTGCCTGGTTGCTCTGGCAAGAGAGAGGGGTCGTCGTCGATGTAGTCGTACTCGGTGGCATCAGCGCCGGTCTCGGGGTCTACCGGGGAAGAAGAGGGGGGAAGAACAGTAAATACAGAGCCAACAAAGTATCACAAACAGAACGAGGCAATACGCGGTGCTAGGTGTGCCCGAACGCGGTAGTAGGTGATACCGACGAAGGGGGAAAGCATCCGGGAAAGTATTCCCAGTGTTTCGCGTTTTCGGACAGATGAACCGGAGGGGGAAAGTTGCGTGTTTGATATGTTAGAGGTGTGTGGTGGACGAACGGGCTGCGTATCCGGGTTCGTCTCGTCGTTCTGAGCAACTTTCATGTAGAAAGTATTTTCATCCGAGTTACGGATTAAAAGATATGATTTTCTAAAGATTTAAATCATTTTCTGGTTTTTATTTAATTCATTTAATTCAACATTATCCAAAACAGTGTTTGCTGACGTCAGCATGACGTCAGCAGTCAACAAAGGTGTTGACTGGTCAACTGACGTGTGGGTCCCACATGTCATTGACTGTTAACTATCCTAACAGATTAATTAACTAAACTAGGTGATTAGGTTAATCTAATCAGGATCAATTAAGTTAATTAATTATCTAATTAATTAACTATTTAATTATTAATTATTTATTTACTTCTTTTATTAAATCTTTTTTTTAATCCTTTTTTTATTTGCGTCCTGAGGGGTGGGGCCCCCTAGTCAGTGACCTAGAGGGCCATCGCAGGGCGGTTGCTAGCAGGCGCTGGGGCGCTAGCCCGTCTGGGTTACAGGCTTTGCCTGTGCGGGCGCGGCACCGGTGGGGCGCCGGCGGCCAAGTGCCCGGCCGGAGGCGCCGACCGGACCGGCGAGCGGGAGGCGCAGTGGCCGCAAGGGGGGGCACTGCGGTAGTGGCCGCTCGGGGCATAGTGGGAGCAGGGCGGCATCGGAGCGGTGACAGTGGGCGCGAGGTGAGCGCGGCCACGACGTTGGCGGCCTGGGAGGCACGGGGGAAAACGGGATCAGGCCGGTGCGGCGGCAACCGGAGAAAGCCCCGGCGGCGGCGAGCGGGGAGGGGGAACAAGGCGTGCGCGAATCAGGCGCGGTCGGGGTTGGCGTCCGCGGGGAGGAACGGGGCGGCGCGGGCGAGACAGGGCCGCGGTGATGCGGTGGCTGGCCGGGACGGGGACGCAGGCGTAGAGAGGCGTCGGGGGTGACCGCGGGCGCGGTTAGTGCGGCGACCACGGGCGTAGGGAGCAGAGGGGAGTGGTGAGGGGCGAGGCCTCACAGGAGTTCGTAGGGTCCATGGCAACGGGGCGTGAGGAGGAGGTGGAGACGACGCGTCGGAGGAGGCAGACCGATGGGGTGGAGGAAGCAGGCCGGTGAGGTAGTCCGACGTGGTCGTCCGGCGGCTCGGGCTCCAGGCGGCGTCAGCGAGGCAACGAGGCGATGGGGTCGGGGCACCGATGAGGCGCGGCCGCGGCTTCATGTGGGTGTCGCGCGAGGAGAGGAGGGCGAGGAGGCAACGACGACGGCAGGCGTCAGCGATCCGGGGCGGTGGCATCGACAGGGTCGGGTGCGTGGTCGCCCCGATCTCGATCTAGATCGGGGAAGTGAGGGGAGAGTGGGGGGGAGTGGGGATCGGGTGAGGGATTCGGTGGGTGAGGAGATAAGGAGGAGTGGGGGAGTGGCCGGCTGGGCCTGGT
>NC_041386.1:3712822-3719041 GCF_002162155.2 Triticum dicoccoides | reverse complement strand
TTTTTTTAGCTTTGTTTTCTGTTTTCTTTTCTTTATCTATTTTCTTTTAATTTCTGTTTTATAAAATATAAATACAACTCCTAATTTAATGTTATAATTTATTCTACTGCCCCAAAAGTTTGACACCTAATTAAAATAGTTTGTATTATTATTATTTTTAAAAGGCATTTAATTAATTGTTATAGCTGCTATTTTAATTAGTTTAGAGCCTTTAAACATTTTATAAAATTTGTGGTTTCTCCACTAGTATTACCCATGATTTATTTGACACATTTTGGACATTTTAGTTTTAATGTTTGAAAACTTTTGTTGCTCGCCTAAATCTCAAATTTGAATTTGAATCGTTTTCGAACTAACGCGAGATTAGCGACAGTAACAGAGGTGATGTGGTGTCATTAGCAGAGGTTACTGTAGCTTGATTATCCGGGCGTCATAATTCTCCTCCACTACAAGAAATCTCGTCCCGAGATTTAGGAGCAGGAGTAAGGGGGGAGGGATCTAATTACGAAATGCTAACGGATCTTCTCAGTCTTGGTTGCTCTTCTCGAAGAGGTCGACCCATTATATTGATGTCTTCCTTTCTCTGCTTCAGGTCATCATGATGAAGTCATCATCCTTTCTTCGGAAATTTCATCGTACTAACGAAAGATTAAGGGGGTATACCGAAGAATGGATCTCTGCAGGGTAGATTATCTGGTAGACAACAACGAGGAAGGTGGCGGAAAGTAACTCTCGAATTGAAATTTAAGACAATATCGAGAGCAAAGCCAGAAGGTGCAAAATAGAAGTTTCAAGCGCATAGGCAATCGTTCGTTGCCTGAAGCGAAGTGTGAAAGGGGTTCAGAGCAATGGGAATAAGTATTGCGTCTGATACCAGATTGATGATCTCATCGGAAGGTGGCTCGTGAATTACACACGAGGCCACGCGTGAGGAATAACTTTGGGAACAGGGGGTGTACAGGAGAGTCAGGTTTCGATCCTGGGACCTGTGGGTTATGGGCCCACCATGTGGGTTAAAAATAGGAGCGGTGACATCTCGCACGGTCACAATAGCAAGGCATGTCAGAGGGTAGCCTATCAGTTATGTCGGCACAATGTCGGTACCAGGGGCGAGGGACGAAGAGAACCATTTTCCTGCTCGTTGAACGAGGCGGACCAATAGGCAAAGTTCTCGTCCATCGGTGGTGACCGGAATGCTATCGACAATTTCAACAGGGTCTTACTGACAGAGTTGTACACCGAGGTGTTTACATAAGCAGGAGAATAATACTGCTTAGATTATATAGACCTCAAGAAAGTTTAAACCAACCAATGGAAAGGAAAATAAGATTATCAGATTAAACAGAACAATGAAAAGGAAAGTGTGTTTATACACATATATCAGGGGGGTATATCCTTCCCAAGGGCAAGCAACGCATGATATTCATGACGGGATATAGCGTAGAAAACCCCTTTAGGAAAGGGAAGAGAAATTTTCATGACATTACCCATTCAACGGTGTTTGGATAATTGGGCAGGAAACATTTAACATTGGGTTTCAAATATTCTTGTTGAAAATTGGAGTACCATAGACATGCTTCGAGATAGCATTGACATGGTCTTCATGTGAAGATCAGACTCTGGAAACACGAAGGATCCATCAGGAATAACTTGTAGAATAAGTCTTACAATTTCCTCATGGGTGAATGGATAACCTTGCTGAAAAGGAATCTATAATGATAGGTCCTCCAGCCGGGGGGGGGGGGTGCTAGGCATGACATCATGTTACCGGGTCATCAAAGGATCAATATCATAACTCTTAGAAAGTTGTCCTAACCATCATATCTGACGGAGATTCAGGTATGATTGGTGTCAGGATACCTCAGGCTCAGGATGCCTGAGAAGAAAGGTGCAACACCAATTGACGGGATGACACTGTAAGATTCTCGGGAAATGAACTATGAAGTGACTTCCGTTAACAAGAGTTCATCATTAACCCAAGGAGAGGACAAGGAGGTGTCTGGTGAACTCAACGGCAATTCACCGAGATTCCCAAAAGATGGATTTCCACCATTAAGTGAACAAGGAGATAACATTTGTCAGATCAAATGATATAAGGAAGTATGCTCGAGGAAAACATACACAATTAAACATTGGTCGAAAGGTGCGCCCGAAATATGGGTTGGGTTGCACGACCAATGTCAGAATGGTGATTCAATTAGCGAAGGACTTAGAATGAACTATCGCCCATTCACTTCAAAGCAATAGGGTTGCTAGAAGTTTTGAATTCACACGTCATAGCTCCATTGTCGGTATTCCGGTTGAAAACAATACGGGGACCAAGGAATGAACGAAGATGGCAAGTAGTATTATGATATCAAGAATTATTAAGAGGTGGTGAAATTCTCACCACATTCTTGACAAAAAGAGATGGTAATACTTCCGAGGTAAGGAAGATCAACTGCTGGGTAGCAGTGATCTCAAGGTTTACACAAAACACGAACAAGTTGTGTTGAACGAAAGGCAATAAAGTGGTCGATGAGAACAGGAATCATCGAGGGGCAAGGATGGTATTACCCATCATGAATTCAATTGAATTCCTGGAAGAGCTCATAAGGTTGATGATGATCACGACACAATTGTCGAGAGATTTCATGCAGATGTAGTCAATCAGCGACGACATCAAGTCAAAGGAATGATGAAGCAAGAGGTTATTGGAACCACAGTTACGACACAAACTCGAACTCAAGCTTGTTGTTTAAGGTGAAAGGGTATGACGAGGAAAATCGACGTAAGGTTAGTTCATCATCGAAAATTGGTGCTCCGAGAATAAGGACCAGGTAGCACCGTTAGAATCGTCACGACAATGATATAGCCAAACAGGCTAGGAATGGCGTGATCGGGTACAAACTCGTACTTATAGAAGCTTACTGAAGAGTTGTTGAACCGTAGGGCGGACTCGGTTCAGTTATCGGTGTCTTTGAGTGTTCAGTAACACAGAGCCCGCGAAAAATTGAATCAGTGGGAAGGTAGCACTTGATGAAGAACTCATAAGGAGTTATGCAGTTCCATGATAATCTCGAGATACCAGGGGGGTAATACTCGACACAAGATCAAAGTAAAGGTTGGACTAGTGTATTGATCCATAGGAGACAATTGTTTTAACTTGTCCGAGAAATGAGATCAAAGAAGAACAATCATGGTCGGAACGACGGTAGCAAGGGATCAATTCACAGATACCATATGTTAGTTATTAAGGAAATAGTTATTGTTACAAGAAGCTTCCATGATAGGATATACATCGCGTCCATGGGCATGAACACAAAGTTCAAGGTCGACTCCCACTTCTCCAATGCATACCCTTTCATTCACTTCTCGCTTTCGATGAAGTTATAGCGTTGAAATTTTATCTGGCAAAATACCAGAGGAGTACGACTCGTGAAAACTTTCGAGTTCACACATATTAAGGAAGGCATAGGTTCAACCCATCGGGGCATCTTAGAATCCTATACCAGAATCTTTTAGAAGTAATTAACTCAAGCTCGAAGGCAGAGCATGGTTGAGAAAGCAGACAATACAATTTACCAAAGGCATTATGTATCCGAGAAAAGGCTCACAAGTTTATTGAATATGAAGGGCGTTGTCAGATAAAATCCAACAAAGGATCTGGTGGTCCACAAGGGATCTGACGTGAGCATCGGTACTCAACTAGAGGAAGCAGATTATAGAAACAACTGACTAACTCAATTGTCAAATGCAAAGGAATTATGATTTCCAAATCAAGGGATCAGAAGCAATGCTCTGATTAGGGGTGGATAAGTTGAATAGCCGTAGGGTACAATCAAAGACAATTGGATTGGTCGAGAACCAATTCCAGTAAAAAGAATGGCAGCTCAGCCGGAAAAGTAATTTATAAGGATCAATGATGATTGCGTGTATTCGCAGAATATTGAGTCAACAGACTCAAAATGATAATGACAAGGAATGTCATTAAGACTACGAGACTTATGGGATTAACCATAATGCAAGCAAGCAAGAATTTCAAGAGCCAAAGGCTCCAGAGGATTTTCGGAAGATCGAATATTATTTTGAAGACTTTCGTGAAACACATGAACAACTGGGGATAAGCGGTTACTCGACAAGTGCGAGAATTATCCATAGGGGTATTCAGGTGACAAGGAATTGCAAGACAGTAGGCACAAGATATTCTCGGATCAATAGAGAGAATTTCGGGGTATCTTGTAATAACAAGATCAACTGAGAATAAAAGTAAGAACGTTAAGTGTATGTATTTATCCATAGGGATATTTCGATGGTAGGGAATTGCAAAGGCAACGGGCACAAAGTCTCAAAAGAGTTTCGGCGAGTAACTTCGAAATCTTCTGGTGTAGCCGGCGATCACCTGGACTGAAGGGGCTCTCCGGGAGAAAGTATTTTCGAGAACCTAAAGTCAGATTTTAGTAAAAATCGTTTAACCCGAATAGAAGAGATGTCAGAGTCCCAGAGCATAGGTCGAGGAATAAAAGATCCTACTACCACCCAATGGCGACGTGGGCCCGTAAGGCACACAGCCAAGTTAGTAAAAGTTTTGCAATGAGTAGACTCAACTTCGGCCAAGGAGTTGGAAAGGGGGATTCCTACAGGCAGTCGGCTCTGATACCAACTTGTGACGCCCCCGATTCAATCGTACACTAATCATACACGCAAACATGTACGATCAAGATCAGGGACTCACGGGAAGATATCACAACACAACTCTATAAATAAAATAAGTCATACAAGCATCATAATACAAGCCAGGGGCCTCGAGGGCTCGAATACAAGTGCTCGATCATAGACGAGTCAGCGGAAGCAACAATATCTGAGTACAGACATAAGTTAAACAAGTCGCCATAAGATGGCTAGCACAAACTGGGATACAGATCGAAAGAGGCGCAGGCCTCCTGCCTGGGATCCTCCTAACTACTCCTGGTCGTCGCCAGCGGGCTGCACGTAGTAGTAGGCACCTCCGGGGTAGTAGTCGTCGTCGACGGTGGCGTCTGGCTCCAGGGCTCCAGCATCTGGTTGCGACAACCAGAAAGAAAGGAAAGGGGGAAAAGGGGGAAGAAAGCAACCGTGAGTACTCATCCAAAGTACTCGCAAGCAAGGAACTACACTACATATGCATGGGTATATGTGTAAAGGGCCATATCAGTGGACTGAACTGCAGAATGCCAGAATAAGAGGGGGATAGCTAGTCTTATCGAAGACTACGCTTCTGGTCACCTTCGTCTTGCAACAGGTAGAAGAGGGTAGGTTGAAGTCCTCCAAGTAGCATCTCCAAGTAGCATCTCCAGGTAGCATCTCCAAGTAGCATCTCCGGGTAGCATCGCATAGCATAATCCTACCCGGCGATCCTCTCCTCGTCGCCCTGTAGAAAAGCGATCACCGGGTTGTATCTGGCACTTGGAAGGGTGTGTTTTATTAAGTATCCGGTTCTAGTTATCATAAGGTCAAGGTACAACTCCAAGTCGTCCTGTTACCGAAGATCACGGCTATTCGAATAGATTAACTTCCCTGCAGGGGTGCACCACATTCCCCAACACGCTTGATCCCATTTGGCCGGACAAACTTTCCTGGGTCATGCCCGGCCGCGGAAGATCAACACGTCGCAGCCCCACCTAGACAAAACAGAGAGGCCAGCACGCCGGTCTAAACCTAAGCGCACAGGGGTCTGGGCCCATCGCCCATAGCACACCTGCACGTTGCGTGGGCGGCCGGAAGCAGAACTAGCCCCCTTAATACAAGAGCAGGCTTACGTTCCAATCCGGCGCGCGCCGCTCCGTCGCTGATGTCTGAAGTGCTTCGGCTGATACCACGACGTCGGGATACCCATAACTACTCCCGCGTAGATGGTTAGTGCGTATAGGCTCGTAGCCAACTCAGATCAAATACCAAGATCTCGTTAAGCGTGTTAAATATCCGCGAACGCCGAACAGGGCCAGGCCCACCTGTCTCCTAGGTGGTCTCAACCTGCCCTGTCGCTCCGCCACCAAGTAACAGTCGGGGGCCGTCGGGAACCCAGGCCCACCTCTACCGGGATGGAGCCACCTGCCCCTTCAGCCCCCAACTCCGAACAGTATCACAGGTAATGTAACAGTGTAAAGTATATAGTATATGCCCGTGATCACCTCCCGAAGTGATCACAGCCCAGTAGTATAGCATGGCAGACGGACAAGAGTGTAGGGCCACTGATGGAAC
>NC_041386.1:3710548-3712334 GCF_002162155.2 Triticum dicoccoides | reverse complement strand
GCAGCAATGACAGGCTATGCATCAGAATAGGATTAACGGAAAGCAGTAACAAGCTACACTACTCTAATGCAAGCAGTATAGAAGAGAATAGGCGATATTTGGTGATCAAGGGGGGGGGGGCTTGCCTGGTTGCTCTGGCAAGAGAGAGGGGTCGTCGTCGATGTAGTCGTACTCGGTGGCATCAGCGCCGGTCTCGGGGTCTACCGGGGAAGAAGAGGGGGGAAGAAACAGTAAATACAGAGCCAACAAAGTATCACAAACAGAACGAGGCAATACGCGGTGCTAGGTGTGCCCGAACGCGGTAGTAGGTGATACCGACGAAGGGGGAAAGCATCCGGGAAAGTATTCCCAGTGTTTCACGTTTTCGGACAGATGAACCGGAGGGGGAAAGTTGCGTGTTTGATATGTTAGAGGTGTGTGGTGGACGAACGGGCTGCGTATCCGGGTTCGTCTCGTCGTTCTGAGCAACTTTCATGTAGAAAGTATTTTCATCCGAGTTAAGGATTAAAAGATATGATTTTCTAAAGATTTAAATCATTTTGTGGTTTTTATTTAATTCATTTAATTCAACATTATCCAAAACAGTGTTTGCTGACGTCAGCATGACGTCAGCAGTCAACAGAGGTGTTGACTGGTCAACTGACGTGTGGGTCCCACATGTCATTGACTGTTAACTATCCTAACAGATTAATTAACTAAACTAGGTGATTAGGTTAATCTAATCAGGATCAATTAAGTTAATTAATTATCTAATTAATTAACTATTTAATTATTAATTATTTACTTACTTCTTTTATTAAATCTTTTTTTAATCCTTTTTTTATTTGCGTCCTGAGGGGTGGGGCCCCCTAGTCAGTGACCTAGAGGGCCATCGCAGGGCGGTTGCTAGCAGGCGCTGGGGCGCTAGCCCGTCTGGGTTACAGGCTTTGCCTGTGCGGGCGCGGCGCCGGTGGGGCGCCGGCGGCCAAGTGCCCGGCCGGAGGCGCCGACCGGACCGGCGAGCGGGAGGCGCAGTGGCCGCAAGGGGGGCACTGCGGCAGTGGCCGCTCGGGGCATAGTGGGAGCAGGGCGGCATCGGAGCGGTGACAGTGGGCGCGAGGTGAGCGCGGCCACGACGTTGGCAGCCTGGGAGGCACGGGGGAAAACGGGGTCAGGCCGATGCGGCGGCGACCGGAGAAAGCCCCGGCGGCGGCGAGCGGGGAGGGGGAACAAGGTGTGCGCGAATCAGGCGCGGTCGGGGTTGGCGTCCGCGGGGAGGAACGGGGCGGCGCGGGCGAGACAGGGCCGCGGTGATGCGGTGGCTGGCCGGGACGGGGACGCAGGCGTAGAGAGGCGTCGGGGGTGACCGCGGGCGCGGTTAGTGCGGCGACCACGGGCGTAGGGAGCAGAGGGGAGTGGTGAGGGGCGAGGCCTCACAGGGGTTCGTAGGGTCCATGGCAACGGGGCGCGAGGAGGAGGTGGAGACGACGCGTCGGAGGAGGCAGACCGGTGGGGTGGAGGAAGCAGGCCGGTGAGGTAGTTCGACGTGGTCGTCCGGCGGCTCGGGCTCCAGGCGGCGTCAGCGAGGCAACGAGGCGATGGGGTTGGGGCAGCGATGAGGCGCGGCCGCGGCTTCATGTGGGTGTCGCGCGAGGAGAGGAGGGCGAGGAGGCAACGACGACGGCAGGCGTCAGCGATCCGGGGCGGTGGCATCGACAGGGTCGGGTGCGTGGTCGCCCCGATCTCGATCTAGATCGGGGAAGTGAGGGGAGAGTGGGGGGAGTGGGGATCGGGTGAGGGATTCGGT
>NC_041386.1:3701795-3710302 GCF_002162155.2 Triticum dicoccoides | reverse complement strand
GAGTGGGGGAGTGGCCGGCTGGGCCTGGTGGGTTGGCCCAGTGGGGGGTTGTGGCCTGCTGGGCCGAAGCCCAGTGGGGGGGGGGTTTGCTTTCTCCTTTTTTTAGCTTTGTTTTCTGTTTTCTTTTCTTTATCTATTTTCTTTTAATTTTTGTTTTATAAAATATAAATACAACTCCTAATTTAATGTTATAATTTATTCTACTGCCCCAAAAGTTTGACACCTAATTAAAATAGTTTGTATTATTATTATTTTTAAAAGGCATTTAATTAATTGTTATAGCTGCTATTTTAATTAGTTTAGAGCCTTTAAACATTTTATAAAATTTGTGGTTTCTCCACTAGTATTACCCATGATTTATTTGACACATTTTGGACATTTTAGTTTTAATGTTTGAAAACTTTTGTTGCTCGCCTAAATCTCAAATTTGAATTTGAATCGTTTTCGAACTAACGCGAGATTAGCGACAGTAACGGAGGTGATGTGGTGTCATTAGCAGAGGTTACTGTAGCTTGATTATCCGGGCATCATAGAAACACACCTGATGGACTTGGACCCCACATCAGAAGATACGGGAGCTGCCCACGAGGGTGGGGGGCGCGCCCCTTGCCTCGTGGGCCCCCCGTGGCTCCCGTGACGTGCTTTTTCTGCCTATATAACTCCATATACCCTAAAACTTCCAGAACACACCATAGATCGGGAGTTCCGCTGCCAGAAGCCTCCGTAGCCACCGAAAACCAATCTAGACCCGTTCCGGCACCCTGCCGGAGGGGGCAATCCCTTTCCGGTGGCCATCTTCATCATCCCGGTGCTCTCCATGAAGAGGAGGGAGTAGTTCTCCCTCGGGGCTGAGGGTATGTACCAGTAGCTATGTGTTTGATCGCTCTCTCTCGTGTTCTTGAGATGATACGATCTTGATGTACCGCGAGCTTTGCTATTATAGTTGGATCCTATGTTTCTCCTCCCCCTCTTCTCTCTTGTAATGAATTGAGTTTCCCCTTTGAAGTAATCTTATCGGACTGAGTCTTTAAAGACTTGAGAACACTTGATGTATGTCTTGTCGTGGATATCTGTGGTGACAATGGGATACCACGTGCCACTTGATGTATGTTAAGGTGATCAACTTGCGGGTTTCGTGACATTGGGAACCTATGCATAGGGGTTCGCACACGTTTTCGTCGTGATTCTCCGGTAGAACTTTGGGGCGTGAGGATCTATGTGTTGGTTGAATAGATGAATCTGAGATTGTGTGATGCATATCGTATAATCATACCTGATGAAGCCATGTACCTAGGGTAGGGGCACGGGCCTGTCCAAAGAGCCCTACCCTGGGACATCCCTAGGAGAAGTCACCTTTCAATCGACTTGAAGGTATCCCACTCGACGGGTTCAAGACACTCGACCAAGAAGCCATCACTCGACCATGAAGCCAACCACTTGACTACCAGGAGGCCTATAGTCACTCCGCAGGCAAACGGTCAGCTATTAAGTAGTCTTTATGATCATTATAGCACTTTATTAGGGGTGTTACCAGTAATGCTCGACCTTAAATGTACCTTAAAACCCTGCATTACTGAGGGCAGGAGGGGGCCGGCGAACTCTATATAAGCCACCCCCTCCTCAGTATGAAGGGTTCGCATCCCTGTAATTCACACGCGCATAATCCAGTCGACCGCCTCCGGGCTCCGAGACGTAGGGCTATTACTTCTTCCGAGAAGGGCCCGAACTCGTAAACCTTGCGTGCTTACAACTTCTCCATAGCTGAGATCTTGCCTCTCCATACTTACCCCCCTACATCACTGTCAGAGTTAGAACCACGACAGTTGGCGCCCACCGTGGGGCCGGAATCTTAGCGCCTGATTGGAGAAGTTGCAATTTTTCCGATCCCTTTGATCATGGTTTCGTGCGGAGTTTTGGTGGAGGGCCGCGAGATCCACCTCGGCGTGCTCACGTTCATCGCCGACGACTCCGCCTGGCTTCAGGAGGCGCCACTCGACATCGACGCGCTCCCCGTCCACGGTGCAATGCATTTCCGCGCATGCGTTCGTGGCGTCCTCCTACGGCAGCCGTCGACCCAGTATCGGTCGGCCCCCGTATCGCCTCCCCGCTCTGTCTCCCACCGGCGCAAGTGCTCCGGTCGGTCGAGACTTCATAGGTGGGTGAGGCATGCCGTGGCTCGCCAGTCGGCCGCCCCGCAAGTTGCGGCAATCGAGCCCGATGAATCCCTCTGCGGCCTGTTCGACTGGCTCCGCGAAGACCGCATCCGAGTGCGACAGCAGCGACCCAGCGGCTGAGATTCTGGCGGTCGATGGAACGCACAGTGCTCCCAGTTTCCCTTGCGCTGATGGAGGCGCGGGTGGGGGCGACCCGTCGCATCCCCACGATGAGTATCTCCCCGAACCTCTCACGTCATTACAGCGAGAGGAGCTTCACCACCGGAACATGGACGCACTCCGCACTCCTATCGTCGGAGAGACCCCCGAGGCCCGGGCCTTGGAGGACGCGCGCTTGGCTAACTTGGCCAAGCGCACTCGACTGGAGAATCTCCAGCGAGCACTCGACGAGCAAGCGCGTCAGCGGGCTCCCGAGTCTAGTCGACGCCAGCTCTTCCCGCTGACGCAGGTATACCGAACCCCAGTTCAGAATTTGGCCGCCGTGGCCCGTATAGCAGAATCGATTCAGCCCTCCCAGTCGAAGGCTAGCAGGGGCTTGTTGCAGATCAGAGCGTTCCTCCGGGCGGCGGGAAACCAGAATTCCACTGTTTCTCAGTCCCGGAATAGGATCCACAGTCGATCCGTTGCAACAGATACAGTCCAGTCGGCTCACAGCCCGAGGTCGCCCCCGAGGCGTGAGGGACGTGGTGACCGGCATGATCAGTACAGAAGGAATGAGCAGTATGATCACCGATCCGATCGTGATGATCGACATCGAGTGCCAAACCCTCCCCCGAGGAGTGGGTCATATGCGCCTCGACATCGAGATGACAGGCGCCCTCATAGCGTTGGGCAGAGGATTTCAGTCGACCCCAGGGACCCAGGCTTTGACGCGAGATCTATCCTCGTTCAAGGTTTGGTTGACAGGAACAGGGCTCATCGGGAAGGCCAGAACAGAGATGCGCCAGCCAACAGCAGAGTACGTGTTTCAGGGCCAGAGTGTTTCAGTCGAGCCATTAGGGCCGCAGTGATTCCTCCCAACTTTCGGTTGGCGACTGGAGTCAGCAAGTTCACCGGTGAGTCTAAGCCTGACACTTGGCTCGAAGATTACCGAGTGGCTGTACAGATTGGCGGTGGCAATGATGAGGTGGCCATGAAGCATTTGCCTCTCCTGTTAGAGGGCTCGGCCAGAGCGTGGCTGAATCAGTTAGCACCTAGCAGCATCTACACTTGGGAGGATCTCTCTCGAGTGTTTGTCACAACCTTTGAGGGAACATGCAAGCGACCCGCAGGCCTTACAGAGTTGTGGTCTTGCATGCAGAAGCCGAGTGAAACTCTGAGGGATTACATCCAGAGGTGGATCACTTTGCATCACACAGTTGAGAACGTACCGGATCACCAAGCAGTTTGTGCCTTTAAAGAAGGCGTCAAGAACAGAGAGTTGAACCTGAAGTTCGGTCAGACCGGAGAAATATCCCTGAATTGGATGATGGAAATTGCCACCAAATACGCTAACGGAGAAGATGAAGATCGACTCTGGAGTGGCAAGCAGAAAGCAGTCGCCCAGGAAACCGGAGGCAATTCCAGTCGGAAGCAGAAGCGGAAGGCCGAGCCAGCCGCCCCTGGGGAGGCCCTGGCCGTAACCCAGGGAAATTTCAAGGGAAAACCCAAAGGCCCCTGGAAGCCCAAGAAAGTCAAGGATCAAGATGGAAATGATGTTTTGGATCTGCCATGTCACATCCACACCAAGAAAGATGAAGAGGGTAATTTTATTTATCCAAAGCATACCACTCGACAGTGCCGGCTCCTGATCCAGCAGTTTCAGGGCAAACAGCCCAAAGATAAGGAAAAAGAGTCGGACAGAGTTGAGGACAAGGAAGATAGCGATGATGGATACCCCCAAATCAATTCCACCCTGATGATTTTTGCTGATGTCGAAAGCAAAAGTCAACTGAAAGTCATTAACCGTGAGGTGAATATGGTTGCTCCGGTGACACCCAGTTATCTGAAGTGGTCTCAGACTGCCATCACATTCGACCAATCTGATCACCCTACGCACATTGCCACCCCTGGGAGGCAAGCTTTGGTGGTCGACCCAGTTGTCGAAGGCACTCGACTGACCAAAGTCCTGATGGATGGTGGCAATGGCCTGAACATATTGTATGCTGAAACATTGAAAGGGATGGGCATTCCGATGTCCAGGCTCAGCGCCAGCAACATGAGCTTCCATGGAGTCATTCCTGGAAAGAAAGCCAAGTCACTCGTCCAGATTGCTCTCGACGTGGTTTTCGGTGATTCAAAGAATTACCGCAAGGAAAAGTTGACATTTGAGGTTGTGGACTTCCAAAGTGCTTATCATGCTATTTTGGGCCGGCCAGCTTATGCATGCTTCATGGCTTGACCATGCTACGTGTATCTCAAGTTGAAGATGCCCGGCCCCAGAGGTGTGATCACCGTTACCGGCAATCGGAAGAAAGCAGAGGAGTGTTTTCAGAAAGGATCGAAGATTGCTGACGCTTAGATGGCAGTTGTTGAGCTACAAGAGTACCAGAAGACTGCTGATCCGAGTGAATTGCTACAAGCCAAGAAGCCTACTTCATAATCTGCTTTTCAGTCGTCCGGTGAAACTAAGCCAGCTCACATTCACCCGACCAACCCCGACGCTGCTCCGACTCACATCTCAACGACGCTCGACTCCAAATAGGAAGAAGCGATCATCCAGTTCCTCCGTGAGAACTGGGATGTCTTCGCATGGAAGCCTTTTGACATGCCTGGAGTTCCCAGGGGGCTGGCTGAGCACCGTCTACGAGTCGACCCAAAGTTCAAGCCTGTGAAAGAACATCTTCGACGGTCCGCCGTCCAGAAGAGGAAAGCTATTGGCGAGGAGGTGGCTCGGCTCTTAGCAGCGGAGTTCATCCGAGAGATTTACCACTCCGAGTGGCTCGCCAATGTTGTCATGGTCCCCAAGAAGGACAAGTCACTTCGCATGTGCATTGACTTTAAACACATCAATCGGGCCTGCCCAAAAGATCATTTCCCTCTCCCCCGCATTGACCAGGTAGTGGACTCGACCGCGGGGTGTGAGCATTTGTCTTTTCTAGATGCTTATTCAGGGTACCATCAGATCCGTCTGTATGGACCCGACGAGATCAAAACGGCTTTCATCACCCCATTTGGGTGCTTCTGTTATGTCACCATGCCCTTCGGCCTCAAGAATGCTGGAGCCACGTTCATGAGGATGATTCAGAAGTGTTTGCTCACTCAGATCAGTCGGAACATAGAAGCATACATGGATGATATTGTGGTTAAGTCACGGAAAGGTTCCAACCTACTGACTGACCTTGCCGAAACCTTTGCTAACCTCAGGGGATACAATATCAAGCTCAATCCATCAAAGTGCACATTCGGAGTTCCAGGTGGAAAGTTACTCGGTTTTCTCGTTTCTGAACGAGGAATCGACGCCAATCCCGAGAAAGTTGGCACCATACTCCGGATGAAGCGCCCTGTGCATGTACACGATGTCCAGAAGCTTACAGGTTGCTTGGCCGCTCTAAGTCGATTCATTTCTCGTCTCAGTGAAAAGGCGTTGCCTCTTTACCGACTGATGAAGAAGTCTGACAAGTTCGAGTGGACTCCAGAAGCTAACGCAGCGTTTGCAGAGCTCAAAGCTCTGCTCTCCACCCAGCCGGTGCTTGCTGCCCCAATCAGTAAAGAGCCTCTGCTGCTGTACATTGCGGCCACGGGACAAGTTGTCAGTACAGTACTCACGGTCGAGCGGGAAGAAGAAGGAAAGGCCTTCAGAGTTCAGCGCCCAGTATATTATGTGTCTGAAGTTTTGACCCCTTCGAAGCAAAGATATCCCCATTACCAGAAGCTTGTATATGGGATCTACATGACCACGAAGAAGGTTGCACACTACTTCTCTGACCATTCCATTACAGTCGTCAGCGACGCTCCACTGTCAGAGATCTTGCACAACAGAGATGCAACTGGTCGAGTGGCGAAGTGGGCGATTGAACTCCTTCCCCTAGATATCAAGTTTGAAGCAAAGAGGGCTATCAAGTCCCAAGCAATTGCAGATTTCGTTGCCGAGTGGATTGAACAGCAGCTTCCGACTCAAGTTCACTCGGAGCACTGGACCATGTTCTTCGATGGATCTAAGATGCTGAATGGTTCCGGTGCTGGGGTAGTATTGGTCTCCCCCCGAGGAGATAAGCTCAGATATGTTCTCCAGATTCACTTCGATTCCTCCAATAATGAAGCAGAATATGAAGCACTCTTGTATGGGTTGCGCATGGCCATTTCACTCGGCGTCCGGCGCCTCATGGTCTATGGCGACTCAGATTTGGTGGTTAATTAGGTGATGAAGGAGTGGGACGTCAGAAGCCCAGCTATGACTGGCTACTACAACGCAGTAAGAAAACTAGAAAAGAAATTCGAGGGGTTAGAGCTTCATCACATCCCCCGACTGAAAAATCAAGCAGCTGATGATCTGGCAAAGATAGGCTCCAAGAGAGAAGCCATTCCCAGCAATGTGTTTTTGGAGCACATCCGCTCGCCGTCAGTCCAGGAGGATCCTTTTACAGAAGAATCCCCGCAACCAACAAGTGCCACGGATCCGACTGAAGTCGAAATTCCCGCGGTGGTCGACCTGGTCATGGAGGTCTTGGCAATCACTCCCGACTGGACGATACCGTACATCGCGTATATCTTGAGGAAAGAACTTCCAGAGGACGAAGAAGAGGCTCGACGGATCGTCCGTCGATCCAAAGCTTTCACAGTCATAAAAGGACAGTTGTATAGAGAAAGTGCGACTGGAATCTGTCAGAAGTGCATAACGCCAGAAGAAGGTCAGATGATCCTTGATGATATCCACTCGGGGACCTGTGGTCACCATGCGTCCTCTCGGACCATTGTGGCTAAAGCATACCGAGCGGGATTTTACTGGCCAAGAGCAAATGAGATGGCGAAAGAGATAGTCGACAAGTGTGGAGGCTGCCAGTTCTACTCCAACATGTCACACAAGCCTGCATCAGCCCTGAAGACCATTCCACTCGTCTGGCCCTTTGCTGTCTGGGGACTGGACATGGTTGGTCCACTGAGAACAGGCAGGAGCGGTTTCACTCATGTGCTTGTGGCAGTCGACAAATTTACCAAATGGATTGAAGCTAAGCCCATCAAGAATCTCGATGCTTGCACTGCTATCAGTTTTGTCAGAGGGCTAACATTCAGATATGGGGTCCCGCATAGCATCATCACTAACAATGGGTCAAACTTCGATTCAGACGAGTTCAGAGCTTTTTGCGCCTCTCAAGGCACACAAGTCGACTACGCGTCGGTCGTGCATCCCCAGTCGAATGGACAAGCTGAAAGAGCAAATGGTCTGATTCTCAAAGGACTGAAGCCTCGACTGATGCGTGATCTCAAGCACGCAGTAGGCGCTTGGGTCGACGAGCTTCCGTCAGTTTTGTGGGGACTGAGGACCACCCCGAACCGGTCGACTAGAAGAACACCGTTCTTTCTGGTTTACAGAGCCGAAGCCATCCTGCCGAGTGATCTACTTCACAACGCCCCCAGAGTCGAGCTTTATAACGAAGATGAAGCAGAGCAAGCCCGGCAAGACGCAGTCGACCTCCTAGAGGAGGAGAGGGAAATGGCTATGATCAGATCGACCATCTATCAGCAAGACTTGCGTCGATTCCATGCCAAAAATGTGAAGAGCCGAGCCTTCCAAGAAGGAGATTTGGTCCTTCGAGTGGATCAACAGAAACCACACAAACTTGCTCCTACTTGGGAAGGCCCCTTCATCGTCACTAGAGTCCTCCATAATGGAGCGTATCACCTCTACAATGTTGATCGCCAGATCGACGAGGCACGAGCTTGGAATGCGGAACTGCTCCGCCCCTTTTACACTTGAGTTCTCCCTTGGACGAGATGTAATAAGAAAAAATTTCTGCAGTTCATTTTTACCAAAGACAAGAGTGTCCCAATAATTGCTGTCACTCTTGTTTGCATACGAAATCCCCCAGTGGGTGACTTAGCTGCGAATCCGTTTCGCCTAAGTTTGAAAAAATCCTACCGAGTGGAGAGCAATCCTCCCACTCGGGGGCTTAGCTGCAGTCCAGTACTCGCCTAAGTTCTCCCACTTAGAGGCTTAGCTGTAGTCAGGCACTCGCCTAAGTTTGAAAAAATCCTACCGAGTGGAGAGAAATCCTCCCACTCGGGGGCTTAGCTGCAGTCCAGTACTCGCCTAAGTTCTCCCATTTAGAGACTTAGCTGCAGTCAGGCACTTGCCTAAGTTTGAAAATATCCTTCCGAGTGGAGAGCAATCCTCCCACTCGGGGGCTTAGCTGC
>NC_041386.1:3676958-3701389 GCF_002162155.2 Triticum dicoccoides | reverse complement strand
AAAAATCCTACCGAGTGGAGAGAAAACCTCCCACTCGGGGGCTTAGCTGCAGTCCAAGCACTCGCCTAAGTGATTAGAAATCCTACCGAGTGGCGAGCCAGACTCACACTCGGGGGCTTAGCTGCAGTCCAGTGCTCGCCTAAGTGTTTAAAAATCCTACCGAGTGGAGAGCAAACCTCCCACTCGGGGGCTTAGCTGCAGCCCAGTGCTCGCCTAAGTGTTTAAAAATCCTACCGAGTGGAGAGCAAACCTCCCACTCGGGGGCTTAGCTGCAGCCCAGCGCTCGCCTAAGTGTTTAAAAATCCTACCGAGTGGAGAGCAAACCTCTCACTCGGAGGCTTAGCTGCAGCCCAGTGCTCGCCTAAGTACATGACACAACCCAATCCGCAAGTCGACTGCTACCTTCTTCTTCGGAGTTGCGCCGCAAATACAAGGTTATTCCGAGTGAAGATCAAGTTCCACTCGACGAATCGAACCATGAAGATATTCAACGAGAAATCAAGATCAGATAAAGCCTAAAAGGTCCCAGACCTCAGATCAAAGTACTCGAGCCCTCGGCTCGGCGGAGTTTAACGGTACAAATCCACTCGGCATTCCGAGGCAAATTTAAAGTGAAGCATAAAAGTTTTTCATTCCTCAGGAGGAGGACTGGAAGGGGCGACGAACTCGTCCAAGTCGATCCCGTCTGCAATACGAGTGGCAGCAGCAATGAAAGTCTCCATGAAGTCTTGAAAGTTGCGCTTCCTGGTATTGGCAACTTGGATGGCGGCCAGCTTTTCTTCTCGCGCCTCCTTGCAATGGACGCGGACCAGAGACAGAGCGACATCAGCACCACATCTAGCAGAAGATTTCTTCCATTCCGCCACTCGACCCGGGACTTCATCCAGTCGGACCATCAGGGACTCGAGGTCGTTCTGAAGCGTCGTTCCAGGACAGAGTGATGTGTTGATCCACGACATCGCAACCTTCAGCCGAGCAAGATAATCAACAACGCTGGTAACATGAGACTCCAGTCGGAGCATGTTCATAGCAGCCTCGTCCTTCACGAGAGAATTGGCGGGATCCAAGCCTGGCTTCACTCGACTGGTTTCCTCTTCGAAGCTCTGGCAGAATTTTGCAAACACGATTCAAGAATAAGATAGTGGCCGTACGCGGGCTCGGTAACTACAAGACAACCGGGTTGGAATAATTACCGTCGAGCATGACGAACAGCTTCTTGGCGAGTCCACCAAGATAAGCCTCCAGATCTTTTACCTTCCCCGCCAGCTCACTCGCCTTGTTGTGCAGAGCCATCTTTTCTTTCTTCAGTCGATCTCTCGATTAGTTGTCTCGAGAGCAGTTTTCAGTCTGGAGTTCTCCTGTTCAAGAGTTCCGACCGAAGCCAGTTTCTCTTCTGCGAGCTTCGTTTTGCTCGAGGCCTCCTTCTGTGCCTCTGCAAGATCTTGATCCTTCTTCTTCAGAGCTTCCTCCAGTTTATCTGCGGCGCGTCGAGTGGAACCAACATCAAGAATGGACAAGAAATAAAAGCCACCCGTTAAGAATGGAGAACCTCACCAGCCATACCTTTTGCTTCTTCTTGCGCCTTCTTCAAATTCTCCTGAGCAAGCTTCAAGTTAAGGTTGAGCTGGATCTGCTGATTCTCCAACTCAGTATAGCGAGCTACAAGTTCGCAAGATTTCTGTAAAAAGAAAAATCAGTCGACAAACGTCCAAGACAAGTTGCTTCCGAGCAACCAAGAGACAATGATGACGTTTCTAAGACTACAGCCGAATCAAGAACATTCGACAGTAGTCTCGGGGACTACACCCAGTGGGTGCACTCAGCGTGCCCCCACTGTAAAAAAAAGAGTTGATTGCCCGCAGTCGACCGGATACAGTCCCACTCGACATGGTCTGACCAGACCGAGTGAAGAAATACAACTACAGCAACACAATATAAAGACTACAGTCGACTGCCAGCAGTCCACCATAGTCTCGGGGACTACACCCAGTGGGTGCACTTAGCGTGCCCCCACTCGTCCAAGAATTGACAGACACACCCAGTGGGTGTACAGATACAAAGATCTTCGGAAAAGAGATCCTTCAAATAGCATATCATAACAGACCAAGTGTTGAGTCGACTGACCTGGACATTGCTCTGAAGAGCCGAGCTCACGTCATAAGCTGTTTGGCTGGCCTCCCAAGCCACCTTCACTTGCTCCATCATGATCCCCGCCTGGCATATAGCCTCTTTTGCAGCAGCCGCTTGGTCCTCAGGGACGGGGTATGCGGCAAAAAGCGAAGACGGATCTGCAGTCGACGTCGAGGGCCGCACACTCGCCAGAGGAATGGCGAAGGTCACAGAAGCCCGAGTGGTGTCACCACCATCCCGAGCTACGGCCTCAGACGCCGGAGCGGATTAGGGGGGTCTTGTCAGCCGACGCCCTCTTGTGCCTCCTCACTCTCAACGGATCGTTGTCGTCGTCATCCGGGAGGTCGATAACATGAGGAGGGGCTACAAGGGAAACATTCAATCGACCAAGGTTGCAATAAATGTTTAGTAGACTCAAAGCGGAACGTCAGTAATCGTACCAGCGTTGGAGGTAACAGCATCCTCCATCTCTTGGTCGTCGTCCTTGGCGAAGATCTCAGAAGTAGCAGCACTGCAAGCCTCGAAAGTCAGTCGGTTGGCTCAATGGATCGACCAAGGATCCGTCCACGGTCGACAAAGGAAAACAAGTTTTATTATTACCCAGAAATGGTGGGGACGGCCATCTTCATCTTGGGCAGAGCCTTGGGTGGCTTGGATGGCGCTGCGCGTGGGTGCTTGGGAGCCTTTCCAGTCGGTGTAGGAGAAGAGGTCCGAGGGCGTTTCGACGACTGCCCAACAGGAGCAGTCGCCCTACCACGCTCCCACGATGGATCGTGTGTGAGCTTGGATCGCCCCTCCGGGCAGGGGGGTTCAACCTCCTCCTCCTCCTCTTCGCTGGAGTCGACGTCGTCGCCTCCCTCTCCTTCACCGTCGGACTCCCACTCGCCTTGATCGTCCCCGCTTTCACCTCCGCTCGCCTCCCCTTCCTCAGTTGGCCCCTGTGCCCCGTTGGGTGTCGAGTACATCTCAGTAGTCGCCTGAAAAACAACAGACAAGACAAAGGTTAATCGACCAACTCAAAGAAGACCAATGAAGAAAAACAAGATCTCAGTCAGGAGCATAAAGACATACCTGGTCCACGTCATACGAGTTGTCGAGTGGAATTACCCTCTTGGCTCCTCGGGGGTTGTCCTTGTTTCCTGTGATGCTCGACAGCCACCCCTCTAGCATCTCATCAGTGACCTCCTCCGGGTGGATCCGAGTGGTGTCGTCGAGACCCGAGTACAGCCACATCGGGTGGTCACGAGCCTGGGGCGGTTGGATGTGCCTCCGGAGGAAGACCTCTAGCAAATCCATACCCGTCACGCCCTCACGGACAAGCTCAACCACTCGACCGGCCAGCACTTTGACTTGGGCCCTTTCCTCCGGCGCCACTTTCAGAGAAGCAGGTTTTTCAGCTCGGTCGAGTGAGAAAGGGGGGAGACCAGTCGACTGTCCTGGGGTCGCCTGGTCTTGACAGTAGAACCAGGTTGCCTGCCAGCCACGGACCGACTCCGGGAAAGTGATTGATGGAAAACAACTCTTTCCCCTCATCTGGATCGCCAGGCCCCCGCACAGCTAGATCACCTGCGTCCTTTCATCACTCGACTTGGCCTTCTTGACCGATTGAGAACGGCAGGTAAAGATGTGCTTGAAGAGACCCCAATGGGGGCGGCAACCCAAGAAACCCTCACACATGGAAATGAAAGCAGCGAGGTATACGATGGAGTTGGGAGTGAAGTGGTGAAGCTGCGCTCCGAAGAAGTTTAGGAAGCTCCGGAAAAAAGGATGGGGCGGCAGAGAAAACCCGCGGTCGACATGGGTGGCTAGGAGCACGCACTCACCATCGCGGGGTTGAGGTTCGATCTCTCTCCCCGGGAGACGCGCGGCTTCGTGGGGAATGACCCCCCCCCTCAACCATGTCGTCGAGATCTTCTTGCCGGATCACCGACGGCATCCAATCGCCTTGGATCCAGCCTCGGGGAAGAGCAGACCTTGAGGAGGATCCGCCCCGAGCGGACCTCTTCCCTTTCCCCTGCGCCGCCGCCTTCTTCGCGCGCTCCAGGGTGGATGTCTTGTCCTTCGCCATAGTCGCCGGCAAATCTTGCACGGACCCGCGGCGCTAGGTGAGAACGGAGGTGGCGGAGGAACTCACGAGGGGAGAGAGGAAGAAGGAAGCGCACTGTTTGGAAACCCCGAGCCAGCAACTTATAAGGGGCCGCTTCCGAGTGGCTGACTGGTAGGACCAGGCTATCCAGTCAAATCCCGCAGCAAACGCGCGCGCAGTACGTGGCGAAAAAGGCAACGCGAGGATCGAGGAGCTTCCACTTTATCGCTTCCGATTACTGCGACCGCTCCCATCCCGCGCGCTTCCCGAAATCCGAATCCCGTGACACCCGCGGGCCGCAGAACAACTTGTTAAAACAGAAGACCCCGCTCGCGCCGACACTCGGTATGTCACACATAAAGAAATTCACTCGACGAAAGGCCTAGAATGGATCAAGGCAACTGAAAGAGGTTGATGACGTCATCCGTGACGGTTGGCCCAAAACGAGGCGCTCACGTAGCCCAAAGAACCAGTCGGAAAGATCTCCAACTCTTTCCCCACTCTAACCTTGATCCATTCGGGGGCTAATGATGAAGCCATGTACCTAGGATAGGGGCACGGGCCTGTCCAAAGAGCCCTACCCTGGGACATCCCTAGGAGAAGTCACCTTTCAATCGACTTGAAGGTATCCCACTCGACGGGTTCAAGACACTCGACCAAGAAGCCATCACTCGACATGAAGCCAACCACTCGACTACTAGGAGGCCTATAGTCACTCCGCAGGCAAACGGTCAGCTATTAAGTAGTCTTTATGGTCATTATAGCACTTTATTAGGCGCGTTACCAGTAACGCTCGACCTTAAATGTACCTTAAAACCCTGCATTACTGAGGGCAGGAGGGGCCCAGCGAACTCTATATAAGCCACCCCCCTCCTCAGTATGAAGGGTTCGCATCCCTGTAATTCACACACGCATAATCCAGTCGACCGCCTCCGGGCTCCGAGACGTAGGGCTATTACTTCTTTCGAGAAGGGCCCGAACTCGTAAACCTTGCGTGCTTACAACTTCTCCATAGCTGAGATCTTGCCTCTCCATACTTACCCCCCTTCATCACTGTCAGAGTTAGAACCACAACAATACCCACGGATACTTGAGGTGACATTGGAGTATCTAGGTGACATTAGGGTTTTGGTTGATTTTTGTCTTAAGGTGTTATTCTAGTACGAACTCTAGGGCTGTTTGTGACACTTATAGGAATAGCCCAACGGATTGATTGGAAAGAATAACTTTGAGGTGGTTTCGTACCCTACCATAATCTCTTCGTTTGTTCTCCGCTATTAGTGACTTTGTAGTGACTCTTTGTTGCATGTTGAGGGATAGTTATGTGATCCAATTATGTTATTATTGTTGGGAGGACTTACACTAGTGAAAGTATGAACCCTAGGCCTTGTTTCCTATCATTGCAATACCGTTTACGCTCACTTTTATCACTTGCTACCTTGCTGTTTTTATTATTTCAGATTACAAATACCCATATCTACTATCCATATTGCACTTGTATCACCATCTCTTCGCCGAACTAGTGCACCTATACAATTTACCATTGTATTGGGTGTGTTGGGGACACAAGAGACTCTTTGTTATTTGGTTGCGGGGTTGCTTGAGAGAGACCATCTTCATCCTATGCCTCCTACGGATTGATAAACCTTAGGTCATCCACTTGAGGGAAATTTGCTACTGTTCTACAAACTTCTACACTTGGAGGACCAACAACGTCTACAAGAAGAAGGTTGTGTAGTAGACATCAAGGATGATGAGGATTTTGAGCGATTTGCTGAAATGATTAGGCCTATCTTTTTGCGTATGCGATTAACTGATGTGCTCAAAACAAATCCTTATGCTAAATATATGAAGGATATCATTAATAATAAAAGAAAGATACCGGAAGCTAAAATTTTCACCATGCTTGCTAATTATACTTTTAAGGGTGGAATACCAAAGAAACTTGGAGACCCCGGAGTACCTACTATACCTTGCTCCATTAAAAAATTATATTAAAATTGCTTTATGTGATCTTGGAGCCGGTGTTAGTGTGATGCCTCTCTCTTTATATCGTAGACTTGACTTGAATAAGCTGACACCTACCGAAATATCTTTGCAAATGGCTGATAAATCAACTGCTATACCTGTCGGTATTTGTGAGGATGTGCCTGTTGTGGTTGCAAACGTTACTATTTTAACGGACTTTGTTATTCTTGATATTCCCGAGAATGATAGTATGTCTATTATTCTTGGAAGACCTTTTCTTAATACTGCAGGGGCTGTTATTGATTGCAACAAAGGCAATGCCACTTTTCATGTTAATGGTAATGAGCATACGGTACACTTTCCGAGGAAACAACCTCAAGTTCATAGTATCAACTCTATTGGAAAAATTCCATCAATTATATTTGGATGTTTTGAATTTCCTCTACCAACTGTCAAAAAGAAATATGATATTCTTATTATAGGGGATGTGCATATCCCCGTTGAGGTAACTTAGTGTTATTCGAAATTTCTCCGGTTTTATGATTATCGGAATGAGTTTGTTAACAAGACTTGATCAACCTTGTTAGTGAATTCTTTTTGATGAGCATGAGATGGATGAAACTAGAAGCACAAACTTCTGTACCCCACTTTTACTTTCTGTTATTTATATTAAATAAAGTAAAAATAGTACTTTTCTGTCTGTTTCCTGAGTTATCCGTGCAATATAAAAATATCCCGAAAATAAAAGTCCTCAGAATGACATGCCAATTTAATATAATTTTTTCGGGAATATTTGAGGATTTACTGTGCAAAAATTACCGCGGGAGGAGCTGCCACCTGGCCACGAGGGTGGTGGGTGCCCCCCCCCTATAGGGCGCGCCCCCTGCCTCGTGGGCCCATGGTGGCCCTCCTCCACTTATTCCAGCACCCATCTTCTTCCTCTATCTCACACAAACCCGAAAAACCAACTCAAGCACGAGTTCCAGCCACTTTTGCTGTGATTTTTGATCTCCTTGCTCAAAGCACCTCTCGCAAAACTGCTTGGGGAGATTGTTCCTTGGTATGTGACTCCTCCATTGGTCCAATTAGTTTTTGTTCTAGTGCTTTATTCTTTGCAAATTTGTGCTGCATAGGTGACCATGTTCTTGAGCTTGCATGTCAAATTTATATGGTTCCAAGTAGTTCTAATGCTTGATATAGGCTCTAGGCACTTGTAGGAGTAGTTGCTATCAATATTATTGAGTTTGGTTTACTTTTATTTTGAAGTTACTAAAAATTTCAAAAAAAATTAGAGAAAAACAATATGTTTAGGAAGATGTTCCAAGGTGGTTCCTCTAAGAAGCAAGGACCCATGATTGCTATGCGCGATGCTGACGAGGATCCACCAAGAGACGCTCTAGTACGTCCTTGCGAATGGCCGTCGGAAAATTTTATGGACCATGCGGGAATTAAAGAAGAATTCAAAGCATATTTACTCAATGCCGGTCTTGAAGATTTTGAGGCTAACAAATGCCCCCAGTATCATGATCTCACAAGTTCATTTGTGAGGAGGTTTGAGTATTCATCTTCACGTAATTCTCCTTCAGTCATGTTTGATCTTTATGACAAATCTTATACCATGGACCTAGAGGATTTCACTTCTACTTGCGAACTTCCATCATGGGGTAGTGTTAGGGATCCCCCTAAATCTGAATTTAGAAACTTTCTTGCTAGTATAACTGTGGGGGAATCTAGAGATATAACGCGGGCTACTATAGGGAGCATTCACTTTCCTGCTATACGTTATTTTGCTCTCTTCATCGGTAGATGCATAAATGCTAAGGATGAAGCATGTCACATGTGCGTCCCTGATCTTAGCATTCTTAGGAGTGCTGTGTTAGGAGACCAATCTTATCATATGGGAGCCATTGTAGCTCGTAGGTTGCATCATAATAGACATAATGGAGATTTCTCTGGAGGAATTTACGCAACCCACTTAGCTCATTTTCTTGAGATAGACATTCGTGAGGGTGATATGGAGTTGCTTCCTGCATATTTAGATTATGACTCTATGGCTTCGCACCATTTTGTCGAGAGACCTGAATCACCTCTCTTATATCGTTTAATTTTTGATAAACGACGTGTTTTCCGTATCACTCTCCCTGCTCCTGCCTTCTTTGATTCACAGACAAAAGGAAGATATGTTATTACCAGAGAGGAGGCAGAAGAGTACGAGAGGAGAGCGGAGGCAACTCGACTCCACGCTGCAGCTCAGCAGGCGATAACCGCTGCACATCAGTATGATCCAACTATTCTTCCTCATCATAGTACGACCCCAACAACTATTATTATGGATATCCGCCAGGCCAGCCGTGGCCATAGACAACTTACGCCAAAAGCCTAAGCTTGGGGAGTATGTATTTCTCACTGACATTACATTTATGCTCACACACACTCACTGCTAGATGTCGGTGCTCATACTTTTTCACTGTAATATCCATGCTAGTTTATTTTGTTTTTCCTGCTTTCTTCTTGCGTGTTTGTTAAACCTTAAGAAAAAAACAAAAAATTAGTAGTAGTTTATTTTTCTGCTATAGTAGTAATAATTAAAAAGAAAACCCAAAAATATTTCCCGTTCTTCTTTTGCTTGTTGGGAGCTTTCCCGTGTAAATAGTTTTATTTTTTTTTCTTTTCTTTGGGGGTCAGTAGGAGAAGACCATAATTAAATTGTTGAAGTGGCTCTTATATGCATTATTGTTGATTTAACCCAGAGCCCATATTGCCTTGTCTTCTCCTGCTTATTGAATGCTCGCAGATTCCAGCTTAGTCCAATGCACATGCACTCTTATTATTATTCACACCGTTCGGTCGTGCAAGTGAAACGCAATTATGATGATATATGATGGTCTGACTAAGATGAGAAAAGCTGGTATGAACTCGACCACTTTTGTTTTTGTAAATATGATGAGTCCCTCGTTCTTGATTCAGCTTATTATGAATATACATGTTGCAATGACAATTAGAGATCATAGTTGCTTGTGCCATGCTTGATTAGCTATGAGTTATAATGATTTACCTTGTGTGCCAACATGCTATTGAGATGATTATGATGTGGTATGATGGGCTGGTATCCTCCTTTGAATGATTTAAGTGACTTGACTTGGCACATGTTCACGCATGTAGTTGAAACAAATCAACATAGCCTTCACGATATTTATGTTCATGGTGGATTATATCCTACTCATGCTTGCATCCAATGTTTATTAATTTTAATGCATGTACATGGCTGTTGTCGCTCTCTAGTTGGTCGCTTCCCAGTCTTTTGCTAGCCTTCACTTGTACTAAGCGGGAATACTTCTTGTGCATCCAATTCCTCAAACCCCAAAGTTATTCCAGATGAGTCCACTATACCTTCCTATATGCGGTATCTACCTGCCGTTCCAAGTAAATTTGTATGTGCCAAACTCTAAACCTTCAAATAATCATTCTGTTTTGTATGCTCGAATAGCTCATGTATCAACCAAGGCTGTCCTTATCTTCCGTGTTAGGCGGGTTATTCTCAAGAGGAGTGGACTCCGCTCCTCACTCACGAGAAAATGGCTGGTCACCGGGATGCCCAGTCCCATTCTTTATGCAAACTAAATCAAAATTAATTGCAAACAAAACTCCCCCTGGGACCTGATGTATGTTGGAGGCACTCGTTGTTTCGAGCAAGCCATGGATTGATGCTTGTTGGTGGAGGGGGAGTATAAACTTTACCATTCTGTTTGGGAACCGCCTATAATGTGTTTAGCATGGAAGATATCGCCATCTCTTAGTTGTTACGTTGACAATGAAAGTATACCGCTCAAAATACAATTTATCTCTATTTCAAAACCGAGCTCTGGCACCTTTACAAACCCCTGCTTCCCTCTACGAAGGGCCTATCCATTTACTTTTATGTTGATTCATCACCCTCTTATTAAAAAGCACTAGCTGGAGAGCACAACCGTCATTTGCATTCATCACTGTTAATTTATATTGGGAATGACTATGATTGGATCTCTTTTACCATGAATTACAATGTCTAGTCAGTCCTTGATCTTTAAAGGTGCTCTGCATTTATGTTTTGCGGTCTCAGAAAGGGCTAGCGAGATACCATCTTGTTATATCACATTGTGGTTGTTTTGAGAAAGTGTTGTCATCCGAGATTTATTATTATGGCTTGCTAGTTGATTATGTTATTGATATGAGTAATTATGAGACTTGAGAATTATTGCAAATGTGGTTAGTTATGATCTATGCTGAAAACTTGAATGTTGGCTTGACATAGTTACAACAACAAGAGCACACAGAGTTTGTAAAAGTTTTTCTTTCTTTCTTTCAGTTTGTCAACTGAATTGCTTGAGGGCAAGCAAGGGTTTAAGCTTGGGGGAGTTGATACGTCTCCGTCGTATCTACTTTTCCAAACACTTTTGCCCTTGTTTTGGACTCTAACTTGTATGATTTGAATGGAACTAACCCGGACTGACGCTGTTTTCAGCAGAATTGCCATGGTGTTGTTTTATGTGCAGAAAACAAATATTCTCGGAATGACCTGAAACTCCACGGAACATCTTAGAAAAAATAATAAAAATTCCTCGCCAAAGATGAAGACCAGGGGGCCCACACCCTTCTCAAGAGGGTGGGGGCGCGCCCCCTACCTCGTGGGCCCCCTGGATGCCCTCCGACGCCAACTCCAACTCTATATATTTGCTTTCGGAGAGAAAAAAATCAGGGAGAGAAATCATCGCGTTTTACGATACGGAGCCGTCGCCAAGCCCTAAAACCTCTCGGGAGGGCTGATCTAGAGTCCGTTCGGGGCTCCGGAGAGGGGGATTCGTCTCCGTCGTCGTCATCAACCATCCTCCATCACCAATTTCATGATGCTCACCGCCGTGCGTGAGTAATTGCATCGTAGGCTTGCTGGATGGTGATGGGTTGGATGAGATTTATCATGTAATCGAGTTAGTTTTGTTCGGGTTTGATCCCTATTATCCATTATGTTCTGAGATTGATGTTGCTATGCCTTTGCTATGCTTAATGCTTGTCACTAGGGCCCGAGTGCCATGATTTCAGATCTGAACCTATTATGTTTTCATGAATATATGTGAGTTCTTGATCCTATCTTGCAAGTCTATAGTCACCTACTATGTGTTATGATCCAGCAACCCCGAAGTGACAATAATCGGGACCACTCCCGGTGATGACCGTAGTTTGAGGAGTTCATGTATTCACTATGTGCTAATGCTTTGTTCCGGTTCTCTATTAAAAGGAGGCCTTAATATCCCTTAGTTTCCAGTAGGACCCCGCAGCCACGGGAGGGTAGGACAAAAGATGTCATGCAAGTTCTTTTCCATAAGCACGTATGACTATATACGGAATACATGCCTACATTACATTGATGAATTGGAGCTAGTTCTGTGTCACCCTATGTTATGACTGTTACATGATGAACCGCATCCGGCATAATTATCCATCACTGATCCAGTGCCTACGAGTTTTCCATATACTAGTTCTCGCTTATTTACTTTCCCGCAGCTACTGTTACAATCACTACAAAATACCCAAAAATATTACTTTTGTTGTCTTTACTTTTGTTGCCGCTACCACCATTATCATATTACTTTGCTACTAAACACTTTGCTGCAGATACTAAGTTTTCAGGTGTGGTTGAATTGACAACTCAGCTGCTAATACTTGAGAATATTCTTTGGCTCCCCGTGTCGAATCAATAAATTTGGTTTGAATACTCTACCCTCGAAAGCTGTTGCGATCCCCTATACTTGTGGATTATCACCGTCCCTGGTGGACCCCTGACTGGCGTCGCCAACGCGGACTGGTGGCGGCGGCGCGTCATCGTCGTCGCTATCCTCGATGACGATGACGCCTCCTTCGTCGCGGCCCCGGCGGCGCTGCATGAATCACTACAGGGCGGCGCACTTGCGCTCCCTCGCCATCTTCAAGGAGTCCGCGCGCGCCCATTCCAGGGTCGCGTCGTCGTCGAGCTCGACGTCGCTGCCGTGCTCCGCCTTCACCGCGGGGAGGAGGCCCGGCTCCGTCTTCACCGTCGCGAGCCCCGGCTCTGTCTTGGGCTTGACGAAGCGCGGAGGAGGAGCCGACGAGGAGGCGCGCCGGCCGCCCTCGTTGAGGACGATGCCGGCGCTGCGAGTGCGCCGGCCGAGCGGCGTCTCCTTCACGGGCTCGGCCTTGACACCGAGTAGCGCCGGAGAGCCGGAGGAGTGCGAAGAAGAGCGTGATGAGGAGGAAGAAGAGGAGGCGTCGAACCTCCTGGGCAACCATTGCCCGTCCCGTCGGTGGTGAGCCGTGGCCGTGGTGGCCGCCCTCGCCGGGGGGTACGCCAACCGCGGGTAGTTGCCATCCTCGAGGTGCGTCAGCACGCCCTCAAGTGTGCGGCCGGGGATGCCCCACCACAGATGGCTCCCCTCGCTGTTCTTCATGCCGCCGACCACCGGCGCACCGTTGGTGGACGCCAGCCGCTGCTGTTGGCGGCGTTGGAAGTATGCCGCCCAAGCCACGCGGTTGTCGACTGCGTACTGGGGGAGGTAGAGCTGGGCGTCGGTAAGGGAGGCGCGCACGACCTCGACCTCGTCGGTGAAGTACGAGGGTTTAGCCACGGCGTCGGGCAATGGGGGAATGGGCACTCCCCCGTTGCTGAGCTTCCAGCCTGTCAGCTCGGTGTGCATGTCCGGCGGCGCCGGGATGTTCGCCTAGAATCGGAGCCAAGACTCTTGTTCGCGGAGCAAGCGGCAGCCGAAGCCGTTGGCCGCCTCCTCATCTCCGGGGAAACGCTCGGCCATCAGGAGAGGGAGGGAGAGCGAGGGCTCGACGGCGGCGCTCGGGAGAGGGGGGCTCGGGGCGGCTCTCAGGAGAGGCAGAGCTCGGCGGCTAGGGCTAGGGCTAGTGTGGCCAGAGGCGAGGGAGGCCGCCGGCTTTATATAGCCGCGCCGCCCCCGTGTGTACGCATGCGAGGGAGGGAAGGCATCAGCGCGCCGTCCCGTGATGCGCCACCCGTGAGGAATCAATGGTAAGGCTGACCGGCGGCAGCCTTGCCATTGATTCCCCGTGAGAAACCGAGGCGTGTGGGGAAGACGACGCGCGGTGTCACTGACGCGGCGGGCCCGTGGCTCTTTCGCGCCAAAACCGCTCGCCCCGACGTCTCTGAGCGCCCCTAGCGCGCCGGGTTCGGCCTGGGTCCGCCGACTCTAATTTCGGCCCAGGCCGGCGAAAATCGGGCTCCTGGGGGCGCAACTGGGCCGATTTTTCTGCGCCAATGCGAAAAAATCGCCTGGGGAGGCCTTTCTGGGGGCGTGACTGGAGATTCTCTTATGCTTGTACCTTATGTTGTCATTTTTTAATGAATGATGAGTTAATTTGACCTATCAGAAGTCTTCATGCTGATTTGTCTATGCCCATGGAGCTCCATGGGTATCTAGGTATCCAGTGGGTTTGGGCATGGGCACAAGTTGTGCCCATGGATACTTTGGTGGATGGGTAGAGAGCAGGAAGATGGGTCATGGGTTGGATTTGGACCAGCTCCACCCGCCCCAAACCCGACCCATTGCCATCCCTACTCCGATCAAGTCTCCTGCCTGGAGTTCTGTTCTTTCATCTGTGATTAGGGCATACGTGGGTGGGATTAGGCGTCGTGTGCGCTTGTCGGCCGCATGCCTTCAATCTACCTGCTCTGCTTCTCATGATCTTATTCATACGGTGAGTCGGCCGGCGACATAACCTACTTCAGTGCTCCAGCCAACAAACTAGCAGGCTAACACATCACACTCTATACTGAATTCTTATCTAGTATCAGTGTTGAAATTATACATCAGATTTTAGTTGTTTTATTTTGCAATTTGAGATGCTATCAAGAATACATACCTGATATGTGTCTTAGAAACTATTGTCAGGCAAATTATACTAATCTCTATCAATTCTCATCTTGTATCAGTGTTGAAATTATACATCAGATTTTAGTTGTTTTATTTTGTGGTTTGAGATCCTATAAAGAATTCATATCTTGTATGTGCCATAGGAACCCTAGAAACTATCGTGATGCAAATTATACTAATCTCTATCAATTATTGATACGTCTCCAACGTATCTATAATTTTTGATTGTTCCATGCTATTATATTATCAACCTTGGATGTTTTATATGTATTTATATGCTATTTTATATGATTTTTGGGACTAACCTATTAACCTAGAGCCCAGTGCCAGTTTCTGTTTTTTCCTTGTTTTAGGTTTCGAAGAAAAAAAATATCAAACGGAGTCCAAACGGAATGAAACCTTCGGAAAAGTTATTTTTGAAAAGAAAGCAATACATGAGACTTGGAGTGCACGTCAGGGGATCAACGAGGAAGCCACGAGGCAGGGGGCGCGCCCACCCCCCTAGGCGCGCCCTCTACCCTCATGGGCCCCTCGTGGCTCCCCTGATGTATTTCTTCCGCCTATATATATCCATGTACCCAAAAACGATCGGGGACACAATAGATCGGGAGTTCCGCCGCTAGAAGCCTCCGTAGCCACCGAAAACCAATCCAGACCGGTTCTGGCTCCCTACCGGAGGGGGAATCCTTCTCCGGTGGCCATCTTCATCATCCCGGTGCTCTCCATGACGAGGAGGGAGTAGTTCTCCCTCGGGGCTGAGGGTATGTACCAGTAGCTATGTGTTTGATCTCTCTCTCGTGTTCTTGAGGTGGTACGATCTTGATGTATCGCGAGCTTTGCAATTATAGTTGGATCTTATGATGTTTTCTCCCCCCTCTACTCTCTTGTAATGGATTGAGTTTCCCCTTTGAAGTTATCTTATCGGATTGAGTCTTTAAAGATTTGAGAACACTTGATGTATGTCTTGCCGTGCGTATCTGTGGTGACAATGGGATATCACGTGATTCACTTGATGTATGTTTTGGTGATCAACTTGTGGGTTCCGACCATGAACCTATGCATAGGGGTTGGCACACGTTTTCGTCTTGATTCTCTGGTAGAAACTTTGGGGCACTCTTTGAGGTTCTATGTGTTGGTTGAATAGATGAATCTGAGATTGTGTGATGCATATCGTATAATCATACCCACAGATACTTGAGGTGACATTGGAGTATCTAGGTGACATTAGGGTTTTGGTTGATTTGTGTCTTAAGGTGTTATTCTAGTATGAACTCTAGGGCTGTTTGTGACACTTATAGGAATAGCCCAACGGATTGATTGGAAAAATAACTTTGAGGTGGTTTCGTACCCTACCATAATCTCTTCGTTTTGTTCTCCGCTATTAGTGACTTTGAAGTGACTCTTTGTTGCATGTTAAGGGATAGTTATGTGATCCAATTATGTTATTATTGTTGAGAGGACTTGCACTAGTGAAAGTATGAACCCTAGGCCTTGTTTCCTAGCATTGCAATACCGTTTGTGCTCACTTTTACCATCAATTACCTTGCTGTTTTTATATTTTCAGATTAGAAAAACCTTTATCTGCCATCCATATACCACTTGTATCACCATCTCTTCGCCGAACTAGTGCACCTATACAATTTACCATTGTATTGGGTGTGTTGGGGACACAAGAGACTCTTTGTTATTTGGTTGCAGGGTTGCTTGAAAGATACCATCTTCATCCTACACCTCCTACGGATTGATAAACCTTAGGTCATCCACTTGAGGGAAATTTTCTACTGTCCTACAAACCTCTGCACTTGGAGGCCCAACAACGTCTACAAGAAGAAGGTTGTGTAGTAGACATCAAACTCTTTTCTGGCGCCGTTGCCGGGGAGGTTAGCGCTTGAAGGTATATCTTTAGATCTTGCAATCGAATCTTTTTGTTTCTTGTTTGATCACTAGTTTAGTTTATAAAAGAAAACCAAAAATATATATGGAATTGAGTTTGGCTCATACACTTCATCTTTTTAATATCTTTCGTGAGAATGATGGAAAGGAAAATTGTGCCAAAGTGTTAGAAGAAGAATGGATTAAAATGTTTGGCACTAAATCTTTGAATGATGAGCATGATTGCAATGTTGTTAGTATGAACTCCTTGAATATCCATGATACTAATGATGATTGCACTAGTTATGATGAAAATGTCTCCTATAAACATGTCAATTTTTGTGGAGTGCATTGGGCTTGTAGGTACACACCAAATAGGGAAGATAGATATTGCAAGAGGCAAGTACTTAGAAACTAAATTGTTCCAAGAAAGGCTAGATGATTGTGCTGAATATTTAAATTTTCTTGGCCGTACTTGTGGACTTTGCAATGAACAGGGTCATTTAGCTATCCGATGCAAATTGTTTCATGATCTAATCGTGTCCAAAAATTGTGATGACTTCATTTCCCTTGCACATTATAATGAGCTCAGTTTGCTTATGGGTTACGAAGAAATGAAACGTATAACTAAGCATCTTCCAGAATTTGCCCATTATAAACTTCTTGGTTTTGATCTAGAGGAAATTTATATGTATTGTGCGGTGAATTGCATTGAAAATCCCTATATTGCCAACTACAAAAAGAAAAGAAAACAAATAGAAGATTAAGAGAATACTAATGAAAGGGAAGAGACTTCCCAATACCCCCCCTATTATTTCTTATGATGAATCAGGTAACGAGGAGGAGCCTCCTATTCAACCAATCTCATTAATAAGGAGCTCCAAAAAGAGGATTGAACCCACACATGATGTGGTGAAGAAGAAGAAAAGAAAAAGGAAGATAGGTAAAAAGATATCTCTCCCAAATAATGCTGCTCCTATTACTATTGTGCCTCATGAAAATATAATTGTGGAAGATAATGATACTTCTTATGATCTTGAAAATCTTTTTGGCACTTGCTTGGAAGAATATGATAATTGCTATACTATTGGTGCTATCCATACTATTAATGATGAGAGTGATTATGCTTATGATATGAAAAGGCCCAAGCTTGGGGATGCTATGTTTGATGAAGATGATGTTTTTGAGAATATATTTGCTGCAATTAATGTGTGTCCCCAGCTTGGGGATGCTACGTTTAATGAAGATGATATTTTTGGTCTCCCAAGTTTTGATATGCAAATTTATAATGATCATAGCATGCCTCCTACTTATAATGATTATTGTGATGATACTTATGCTATAAAAAGTAGTGATTATATTTATAAAACTTTTCATGATTATGGTTACCCCTTTTCTGAGCATTACTCTTTTAATGTGGAAACAATTTATAGTATTCGAGTTTCTTATGATACTCCCACTATTCCGAATGAGAAGAATTTTGCTTATGTGGAGAGTAATAAAATTTCTATGCTTGTAGATCATGAAAAGAATGCTTTAAGTGCTGGTTATATTATTGAATTCATTCATGATGCTACTGGAAATTATTATGAGGGAGGAATATATGCTTGTAGGAATTGTAATAATATCAAGTTTCCTCTCTATGTGCTTAAAGTTTTGAAGTTATGCTTGTTTTGCCCTCCTATGCTAGTTGATTATTGTTCCCACAAGTTGTTTGGTCACAAAATCCCTATGCATAGTAAGTGGGTTAGGCTTAAATGTGTTAGTCATATTCTTCATGATGCTCTCTTTATGTTTCAATTCTTATCTTTTATGTGCGCATCATTGAAATCTTCATGATGCAACCCAACTTTATTTTTGTTCCTTGCTTTTTGCTCCTGTTTAGCAATAAATAATTTATCTAGCCTATGTTATGATTGAGTTTTTATGTTTTAATTAGTGTTTGTGCCAAGTAGAACCTTTGGGAAGACTTGGGGAAAGTCTTTTTAATCTTGCTGTAAAAAACAGAAACTTTAGCGCTCACGACAATTGCTGCCATTTTTACTGGAGAGTGCTATTTAGTTAATTCTTTTTGAATATGATTAATAGATAAATTCCGCACGTCCAGAAATTTATTTTAGAATTTTTTCGGGTTCCAGAAGTTTGCGTTAGTTACAGATTACTACAGACTGTTCTGTTTTTGACAGATTCTGTTTTCCGTGTGGTGTTTGCTTATTTTAATGAATCTATGGCTAGTAAAAGAGTTTATAAACCATATAGAAGTTGGAATACAGTAGGTTTAACACCAATATAAATAAACAATGAGTTCATTACAGTACCTTGAAGTGGTGTCTTGTTTTCTTTCACTAACGGAGCTTACGAGTTTTCTGTTAAGTTTTGTGTTGTGAAGTTTTCAAGTTTTGGGTAAAGATTCGATGGACTATGGAATAAGGAGTGGAAAGAGCCTAAGCTTGGGGATGCCCAAGGCACCCCAAGGAAATATTCAAGGACAACCAAAAGCCTAAGCTTGGGGATGCCCCGGAAGGCATCCCCTCTTTCGTCTTCGTTCGTCGGTAACTTTACTTGGAGCTATATTTTTATTCGCCACATGATATGTGTTTTGCTTGGAGCGTCATTTTATTTTCTTTTGTTTTGCTTGCTGTTTGAATAAAATACCAAGATCTGAAATTATTAAATGTTAGAAAGTCTTCCTATAGTTGCATAATTGTTCGACTACTCATTGATCTTCACTTATATCTTTCGGAGTAGTTTGTCATTTTCTCTAGTGCTTAACTTATATCTTTTTAGAGTACAGTGGTGGTTTTATTTTGTAGAAATAGGTGAACTCTCATGCTTCACTTATATTATTTTGAGAGTCTTTAGAACATCATGGTAATTTGCTTTGGTTATGAAATTAGTCCTAATATGATGGGCATCCAAGAGGGATATAATAAAAACTTTCATATAAGTGCATTGAATACTAAGAGAAGTTTGATACTTGATGATTGTTTTGAGATATGGAGATAGTGATATCAAAGTTGTGCTAGTTGGGTAGTTGTGAATTTGAGGAATACTTGTGTTGAAGTTTGCAAGCCCCGTAGCATGCATGTATGGTAAACGTTGTGTAACAAATTTGAAACATGAGGTGTTATTTGATTGTCTTTCTTATGAGTGGCGGTCGGGGACGAGCGATGGTCTTTTCCTACCAATCTATCCCCCTAGGAGCATGCGCGTAATGCTTGGTTTTGATGACTTGTAGATTTTTGCAATAAGTATGTGAGTTCTTTATGACTAATGTTGAGTCCATGGTTATACGCACTCTTACCCTTCCATCATTGCTAGCATCTTCGGTACCGTGCATTGCCCTTTCTCACATTGAGAGTTGGTGCAAACTTCGCCGGTGCATCCAAACCCCGTGATATGATACACTCTTTCACACATAAACCTCCTTATATCTTCCTCAAAACAACCACCATACCTACCTATTATGACATTTCCATAGCCATTCTGAGATATATTGCCATGCAACTTTCCACCATTCCGTTTATTATGACACACATCATCATTGTCATATTGCTTTGCATGATCATGTATTTGACATCGTATTTGTGGCAAAGCCACCGTTCATAATTTCTCATACATGTCGCTCTTGATTCATCGCAATCCCGGTACACCGCCGGAGGCATTCATATAGAGTCATATATTGTTCTAGTATCGAGTTGTAATCTTTGAGTTGTAAATAAATAGAAGTGTCATGATCATCATTAATAGAGCATTGTCCCAAAAAAAAGAGAAAGGCCAAAAAAAGAAAAGAAAGGCCAAATAAAAAAAGGCAAAAAAAAAGAGAAAGGCCAAATAAAAAAATACAAAAGGGACAATGCTACTATCCTTTTTCCACACTTGTGCTTCAAAGTAGCACCATGATCTTTATGATAGAGAGTCTCTTGTTTTGTCATTTTCATATACTAGTGGGAATTTTTCATTATAGAACTTGGCTTGTATATTCCAACAATGGGCCTCCTCAAGTTCCCTGGATCTTCGTGAGCAAGCAAGTTGGATGCACACCCACTTAGTTTCTTTTGTTGAGCTTTCATACATTTATAGCTCTAGTGCATCCGTTGCATGGCAATCCCTACTCCTTGCATTGACATCAATTGATGGGCATCTCCCTAGCCCATTGATTAGCCGCGTTGATGTGAGACTTTCTCCTTTTTGTCTTCTCCACATAACCCCGTCATTATATTCTATTCCACCCATAGTGCTATATCCATGGCTCACGCTCATGTATTGCGTGAAAGTTGAAAAAGTTTGAGATTACTAAAGTATGAAACAATTACTTGGCTTGTCATCAGGGTTCTGCATGATGAGAGCATTCTTGTGTGACAAAAATGGAGCATGACCAAACTATATGATTTTGTAGGGATGAACTTTCTTTGGCCATGTTATTTTGAGAAGACATGATTGCTTAGTTAGTATGCTTGAAGTATTATTGTTTTTATGTCAATATTAAACTTTTGTCTTGAATCTTATGGATCTAAATATTCTTGCCACAATAAAGAAAACTACATGGATAAATATGTTAGGTAGCATTCCACATCAAAAATTCTATTTTAATCATTTACCTACTCAAGGACGAGCAGGAATTAAGCTTGGGGATGCTGATACGTCTCCAACGTATCTATAATTTTTGATTGTTCCATGCTATTATATCAAGCTTGGATGTTTTATATGCATTTATATGCTATTTTATATGATTTTTGGGACTAACCTATTAACCTAGAGCCCAGTGCCAGTTTCTGTTTTTTCCTTGTTTTAGGGTTTCAAAGAAAAAAAATATCAAATGGAGTCCAAATGGAATGAAACCTTCGGAAAAGTTATTTTTGGAAAGAAAGCAATACAGGAGACTTGGAGTGCACGTTAGGGGATCAACGAGGAAGCCACGGGGCAGGGGGCGCGCCCACCCCCCTGGGCGCGCCCTCCACCCTCGTGGGCCCCTCGTGGCTCCCCTGACGTATTTCTTCCGCCTATATATATCCATATACCCAAAAACGATCGGGGACACAATAGATCGGGAGTTCCGCCGCCAGAAGCCTCCGTAGCCACCGAAAACCAATCTAGACCCGTTCCGGCACCCTGCCAGAGGGGGAATCCTTCTTCGGTCGCCATCTTCATCATCCCGGTGCTCTCCATGACGAGGAGGGAGTAGTTCTCCCTCGGGGCTGAGGGTATGTACCAGTAGCTATGTGTTTGATCTCTCTCTCTCTCTCTCGTGTTCTTGAGGTGGTACGATCTTGATGTATCGCGAGCTTTGCAATTATAGTTGGATCTTATGATGTTTTCTCCCCCCCCCCCTCTACTCTCTTGTAATGGACTGAGTTTCCCCTTTGAAGTTACCTTATCGGATTGAGTCTTTAAAGATTTGAGAACACTTGATGTATGTCTTGCCGTGTGTATCTGTGGTGACAATGGGATATCACGTGATTCACTTGATGTATGTTTTGGTGATCAATTTGCGGGTTCCGCCCATGAACCTATGCATAGGGGTTGGCACATGTTTTCGTCTTGATTCTCCGGTAGAAACTTTGGGGCACTCTTTGAGGTTCTATGTGTTGGTTGAATAGATGATCTGAGATTGTGTGATGCATATTGTATAATCATATCCACGGATACTTGAGGTGACATTGGAGTATCTAGGTGACATTAGGGTTTTGGTTGATTTGTGTCTTAAGGTGTTATTCTAGTACGAACTCTAGGGCTATTTGTGACACTTATAGAAATAGCCCAACGGATTGATTGGAAAGAATAACTTTGAGGTGGTTTCATACCCTACCATAATCTCTTCGTTTTGTTCTCCGCTATTAGTGACTTTGGAGTGACTCTTTGTTGCATGTTGAGGGATAGTTATGTGATCGAATTATGTTATTATTGTTGAGAGGACTTGCACTAGTGAAAGTATGAACCCTAGGCCTTGTTTCCTAGCATTGCAATACCGTTTGTGCTCAATTTTACCATTAGTTACCTTGCTGTTTTTATATTTTCAGATTACAAAAACCTTTATCTACCATCCATATACCACTTGTATCACCATCTCTTCGCCGAACTAGTGCACCTATACAATTTACCATTGTATTGGGTGTGTTGGGGACACAAGAGACTCTTTGTTATTTGGTTGCAGGGTTGCTTGAGAGAGACCATCTTCATCCTACGCCTCCTACGGATTGATAAACCTTAGGTTATCCACTTGAGGGAAATTTGCTACTGTCCTACAAACCTCTGCACTTGGAGGCCCAACAACGTCTATAATAAGAAGGTTGTGTAGTAGATATCAATTATCATCTCGTATCAATGCCGAAATTATACATCAAATATTAGTTGTTTTGTTTTGTGGTCTAAGATCCTATCAAGAATTCATGCCTTGTATGTGCCCTAGAAACTATTGTGATGCAAATTATCTTATACTAGTTTCTATTTGCGATGCAAAAAATTCCTATATCGGCCGTATACAATATAGCTAATTCTTAAGTTTAAGTTCCTCAACTGTGAAGAGAGAAACCGTTGGCAAACACCACTAAAATTAATTCATTTTCAAAGTTAGTTGCTTGATGTATTGAATTGTTAACAAGTCTGATGTGCAAGTCCTCAACCTTGTTCTCTATAATTATCGTTCACAATAGATTTTTTTCTCTCTACTTGGCTTGCCCGCCCCTCCTAACCCAAATCCTGGCTCCGCCCTTGACGGGGGCTCATATTTGCTTGCTTTACTCAATTGTGACATGTTCTTGATGGTCTAGCGACACGATTCAAAGTAGGCCGACTAAAAGGCAAAGGGATTCGGACTTTGTAATTTCATCCATGAAGGTAGAAGCAGGAATTTTGGAGCAGATGGTTTAGCAAAGTTTCCCTTTTCTCTAGATTTGGGTAGACATGTCTCACTAATTCGGGCGCATGACGATATACCAATTTCTTTGGACCTGTTGATCAATAAAGCAACCTAGTTTTCCCTCAAAATAAAAGAAACATGAACATAGCTTAGTTGGGGCCGAACTGGGCTATAGCTCGCCTATGTTGTTGCAATTTTTGACCAAGGCTTTGGAGCCAACCCAGCCCACCAACTGCAAGTTGCAATCCACTAAGCACGAATCACTGCACCTTCATCGACACACCAATTCATAAATTGGTTCTTGGCCGATCTAGAGCTCCTTTTGAAGAAACGAGAAAAGCTTCCATTTGCGCCAATAGTAGGGACAGTGCGCCCAAAGCGCCACCATCCGGGTTTGCAAAAGTCGATGTAGATGCAGCAGTGTCAAAGATGCATAATCGAGGTGTGGTGGCTGCTGTTCGCAGGGATACCACAAGCAATTTTGTGGGTAGTTCAGCGCTGGTGGGCAGCGATTTTGGAGGCAATTGCATGCCGTGAAGGCCTATCTCTCGCTCAAGATTTGCTGTTGCAGAATTTTGTTATCTCCAAGCAGGTGGCCAACGACATCCAGAGAGCAAGCCGTGGAGGCAATGGTGCTATCATCATAGAGATTAGACAAAGTTTATTAGCATTTAATTGTACTATAACTTTCGAGAGCATAGTTGCTAATAGTGATGCCGATGGTTAGCCAAGTTTGCTCATTCTTTAGATCAGGGTCATCATCATGTATGGCTAGATGCTCCCCATGATCCATTCTGTATCCCACACCATGTGGACTTTGAGTAATAAAGTTTGGTTTAAGCCCTCAAAAAAAATTAATCACTGCGCCTCATCCCCTTTACACACATGTTATGCAAGCATATGCACCACATGTAATTTTTATTTCCACACAAAATTACCATTTATTAGTCGATGCCAATTTTCCTATAGGCTGTTGGTTATAACACTTCGAATAGTTTGAAAACTCTATCATTTGACCAACAAAAGTGATAATATGCACTGACTAATGCCTACTGAAACTTATCGTAAGTTGAGAATTTGAAAACTTTGTTTTACTCCCGTGGGCCGGCCCACCCAATTTTTTCTTTGAAGCTCCGCCACTTCCGATCCCGTGAAAGCGGTTTTCTCTGAAAAACCCGATTGCTACATTTGAATTGACAAATTAAGAAATATATTATTTTAAGCTCAAAATAATGTTCAATAATTTATAAATTCATAATATTTAGAAAATGTTACTGGATATTCAAATATATTCATCAATTTCAATTATTCACGAATTTTATAAAATATATGTGAATTATTAAAAAAGGATCCAATATAAAAATGCATCAGAATTTATCTTAATTTTTTAGAAAAGTTAGTGTATTAATAAAAATATTCTCGTATGTTAAAATATTCATGTATTTAAAAATCCTGAATCTTAAAAATATTTTGGAATTCTAAGGATGTTCATTCATTTTATAAAAGATTTACTAATTTAAATAAATTATCTGGTTTATCAATATTTTTGGTATGTTTAAATAATTGTTATATGATTTTTTGTAAATATAATATATTAAAATTTATTCTG
>NC_041386.1:3626559-3676600 GCF_002162155.2 Triticum dicoccoides | reverse complement strand
ACCTGACAAAACCAATGAATAAAAAATACTCCCTCCGTTCCATAATGTAGTTCCTATAGATTTTTTTGAAAAGTCAAACCTCACAAACTTTGACCAAGTTTGTGGAGAAAAATATTTACATCTAGAGTGTGAAACATATATCACTAGATTCATCATAAGATGTAGTTTCACATTATATATTTTTGTTATTGTAAATATAAATATTTTTCTCTACAAACTTGGTCAAAGTTTGTAAAGTTTGACTTCTCAAAAAATCTATAGGCATTATATTATGGAACGGAGGGAGTAGTACATTCCCTGTGTAACAGAGGAAAACCCAAAAAAAAATGTTTACACATGCACCTGTAAATGGGCCTGGTCCTGGGATTGCTAACATAACGTCGTAGTGGTTGGAAGAGGGGGCCTAAACAAGTGTGGGTGGCTAAAGGTGACCAGGATGCGTTCATTCGCGAAACGAGGCAAAAGACTTCCTCGGTGTTTGATCGTATCTCAGAGGAATATGGTGCTTCATCGGCGGACCCTGGGGCCCAGGGCTGCCAGGACCAATGAATCTATTGGCCTGGAACTGTCGAGGCTTGGGGTTGGACTCGACAGTGGGCGAGCTTCGCGACCTGATACGGTCTTACAACCCAGCGGTGGTTTTCTTGTCTGAAACAAAGAAGAAAGTGAGGGCAATGGATAAGTTGAAGTGGAGTTTGGGGTTCAGATGTGGTGTATCTGTGGATTGTCAGGGGAGAAGTGGTGGTTTGGCATTGTGGTGGAGGGATAGTGTGGATGTTTTGGTGCGGCCCTTTTGTCAATACTTCATTGATGCAAAGATTGTATATGAAGGGAAAACCCTTAGATTCACTGGATTCTATGGGGAACCCCGCACAGAGTTGCGGAAAAAGTCCTGGGATGCTATTAGATACCTAAAAGTGCAGGATGATCTTCCTTGGGTTTGTGCTGGAGACTTCAACGAAGCGTTATTCCAGTCGGATCAGATTGGGGGGAACCCAAGGAGCTTTGGCCAAATGGAAGATTTTAGGGACTGTTTGGATGAATGTGGACTTGCTGACTTGGGCTTCACCGGCTATCAATACACGTGGGATAATAAGCGGGAGGGTATGGATAATGTTCAGGTTCGACTGGATAGGGCGACATGCAATGATAGTTTCTTGGCTCTGTTTCCTCACACTTTTGTCGAGCATGTGATAACGGAGGAATCGGACCACCAGGCAATCTTGGTTCATGCGCTGGAGACAGCTCCGCGTACTGGCAACCGAAGCATTCAGCCGTTTCGATTCGAGGAGGCATGGACTCGCCATGCTCAGTATGACACGATGATTGAGTCTGCATGGATTCAGTCCAGGGGGTGATCATAGCCTGCAGGCAATTTGTGAGCGATTGGCGAAGACTGCTTCGAGCATCCAGACTTGGGCTAGGGAGGTCTTTGGTTCTATTAGGAGGCAGATTAAAGATCTCAAAGCTCAGATGGTTGATGCAAAGGCTAGGGCATTGACCACTGGGTACACACCAGAGATAAAAGAGATTGAGGGTCAGCTGCAAGAGGTGTACGAACGGGAAGAAATTTTTTACAGGCAACGATCACACATTGATTGGCTTCAATCAGGAGACCAAAACATGAGATATTTCCATAATCGGGCTTCTCATCGGAGGCGCAAAAACATTGTGAGGGCTCTCAGAAAGGAGGATGGGTCTCGTTGCTCGATGGACGAGGAAATGAGGGAGATGGCTGCTTCATTCTATGCGAACCCGTTTTCTTCTGAGGGCTCAACTGGCTCCAAGGCTGTGCTTTCTAGCATTTCTCATCTTGTGACTGATGATATGAATTCGAAGCTGTCCTCCCTGATCACAGATAAGGAGATTGAGGAGGCTCTTTTTTAGATGGGCCCGACGAAGTCGCCGGGACCGGATGGCTTTCCAGCACTCTTCTATCAACGACATTGGTTGTTGGTGAAAGATGATGTTTGTGCTGCTGTTCGTGGCTTCCTCATGGGCGAGACCACTCCAGAGTCTTTTAATTCTACGGTGATTGTGATGATTCCTAAAGTTAACTCACCGGAGTTACTTTCGCAGTTTCGCCCTATTAGTTTATGCAATGTGCTTTATAAAATAGCTACGAAAGTGCTTGCTAATCGCCTTAAAGGCATTCTTCCTTTATTGATCTCAGAGGAGCAGAGTGCTTTCGTCCCGGGGAGGCTAATCACGGACAATGTTTTGGTTGCATGCGAGTGTATTCATGCTATTAGAACCAGGAAGAGGAAGAAGAGTCTCTGTGCGGTCAAGCTTGACATGATGAAGGCGTATGACCGGGTGGAGTGGAGTTTTTTGGAACATGTCTTGAGGAAGTTTGGCTTTGGGGCGGAATGGATCAGGATGGTTATGAGGTGTGTTACTTCTGCAAGTTTCTGTGTGAAGCTCAACGGGGGTCTTTCAAGGAGATTTATTCCATCTAGGGGGCTCAGACAGGGGGACCCTCTATCCCCATATTTGTTTCTGTTCTGTGTGGAAGGTTTTTCGTCTCTTCTAAAGCGTGCTCAAGAACAGGATGCTATTCGCGGTGTTTCTTTTGGAGGCACTGGCCCCAAGGTGACTCACCTCTTGTTTGCAGATGACAGTATTGTATTTCTGGAAGGGACCCAATCGAGCATGGAGGCGTTGAAGAGCATCTTGGAGAGATATGAGGCTGCATCTGGACAGAAAGTTAATCTTCAAAAATCATCTATATTTTTTGGGAAAGGCTGTCAAGATGAAACGAAGGCTATGATCAAGCAAGTTAGTGGCATTTCTTCGGAGGCTCTTAGTGAAAAGTATTTAGGTCTTCCCACACGGGTGGGGAGATCTAAGAATGGAACTTTTAAATATGTGGTTGAGGGCTCTAAGGGAAAGGTTGGAGGGTGGAAAGGACAAGGATTGTCAAAGAAGGCTAGGGAGGTTTTGGTTAAATCCTCGCTCCAAGCTTTGCCGACTCACACCATGAGTTGTTTCCAGCTGACCAAGAAAACGTGTCGGAACCTGACTTCTATCTCGTCGAAATTCTGGTGGGGAACAATCAATGGTGAGAGGAGGGTACATTGGATCTCGTGGGACAAGATGTGTATGTCTAAGAAGGAGGGTGGACTAGGTTTTAGGGACCCGGAGGCTTTCAACCAAGCCATGTTGGCCAAGCAAGCGTGGCGCCTGCATCAATACCCATCCTCCTTGTGCGCTCGCGTCCTGAAGGCTAGGTACTACCCGCATTGTTCTGTTCTGAATGCTACCTGCCCAGCTGTAGACTCCTTCACTTTCAGAAGTATCTTGCATGGACGTGATCTGTTGCGGGAGGGATCTATTTGGCGTATTGGTGATGGGTCAACTATCAATGTTTCATCATACTAACTGGATACCGAGGGCTGGACACATGCGGCCACTGGGCCAACGGTATGTTCAGGGTGTCACCAAGGTTGCAGACTTATTGAATCCAGATGGATCTTCTTGGGATGATGCAAAGGTGACTGATATGTTTTCTGAGGATGATGCTCGCGACATAAAGCAGATTGCCGTGGGGGGTCCGGGGACTGAGGATTACCTGGCTTGGAACTTTACTCACAATGGTATCTTCACTGTCCGCTCGGCGTATCACCTGTGTATGGAAAAGAAGAAACGTCGTTCCGGTCAGCCGGAAGGCTCTAGTTCAGTCGCGAAGCATAAAGGATTTATGGCTTTGTGGGATACCTCTGCTCCAGGCAAAGCGAAGATACATGTTTGGCGCTTGATTCGAAATGGCTTGGCTGTGGGTGCTGAGCTGCACCGTCGCCGGATCAAGGCCGGAGTTTTCTGCCCGGTGTGTGGCCAAGAGGAGTCTCTGGTTCACCAGTTCTGGGGCTGCCACCATTCCATTCAGTTCTGGAAGCTGCTGCGGTCTGCGCTGGGTGTTTCGGCGGCCTCCCCGCCAGGTCATGTGAACTCCCATCGTGAGTTGGCTGACTGGCTGATTTCATGGTTTGCTTCGGCAGGTGAAGAGGACAGGGAGGTTCTGATTCATGCCACCTATGGCTTGTGGTTGGCTCGGAACGAAGCGTGTGATGGCAAGAAGATTGTGCCCCCCCAGGATGTGCTGGAAAGGGTCGCTTCGGCCATGGCGTCATGGAAAGAAGCTCATGCTGCCCCTGCTAGGCAGACGATGGCAAGGCCGGTGCAGCGGTGGGAAGCTCCGGAAGATGGATGGATCAAGGTCAATATTGATGGGGCTCTTGAGAAACAACAGAACAAGGGCGGTGGTGGGGTGATCCTACGCGACCACAACGGCGGCTATGTGGCTTCGACCTGTTTCTTCTTTCCACTTTGTGCAGATCCCGAACGTGCGGAGCTTATGGCGTGCCTGAAGGCGATCAAGATGGCGAGGGAGCTGAATGTTGACAGGATTCATGTGGAGTTGGACTGCCAGGCTCTGGTGAAGATGCTCCTGAACCCTGAAAAAAACTTGTCTTTGGTTGGGCCGTGGATGGAGGAGGTTAAGAGGACGCTGAGGGAGTTCATAAACTTCAAGATGAGCTGGGTTCGACGCTCGGCAAATTCTGTTGCTCATAAGCTTGCTAGAGTTGGTGTTGGTGAGGAGAGACGTCAGGTGTGGACTGGTGTGCCGCCTGGTTTTATCCTAGATGTTGTATCGGATGACATTCCGATCTATGTTTAATATATAAGTGTGTTTCCCCTCAAAAAAAATAAGAGAGTGTTTGGTTACATTGCTTAGTAAGGAAATTGCTCGGCTAGCCCAGCCAGCCAGCTTTCGCTTTGCTAGCCTTGCCTAATGAAACGGTTAGGTTCCTTTTCTTACTAGCCTTGCCCAGTGAAAATTGTTGTTAGGAGTGGATCGTCGATTTCTCCGCATGTGAAGTTTGCCATTGAAAGCGAGCCGATTTGGCTCTCCTGAGCTAGCAAGGTTTTCCTAGCGCATCCAAGCTAGCTGGCCCACAAAATCTAAGACATCTTAACAGTTCCAAACACCTAACCTTGTCGGGCAAGGCTATAACTATTCTTGCTAAGGATCCAAACGCTCCCTAAGAAACTCCTCAAGAACGTGTGTAACTCACTTGGTGCATGTTGTAAGACGCGGTTTCCTATTGCTCCACTCTGCGGCAAACTGCCGTTGAATTGCACAGGAGCGACCGAGCTGGGCTGGCCCATTTAAAGCTAGGAAAGGTGGACGTTGGTTCTGGTTTTGGAAACTTTTCTGAAGGTTCTTAACTGCTTCAGATCTGTTTGTTTTTCTTTTCATGTTGTTTCTAGTGTCGGTTTCCATTATCTTTTTTTCCTTTTTTAGAAACTTACCTTGTTAAAAAAATGTTTGGAATTTCAAAATTTGTTTGCTGTCAAAAAAACAAGGTTTGTCGTTTTCAAACATTTGTGACATTTTTTTTGTGAACAAACATTTGTGACATTGTTAAATGGTGTGGGAGTTAGATGTGACATTGCGAACTCTCTTCTAAATGAGAGCTGGACAATCGTAGAATATTTATATCTCGTGGCCACGCACAAGAGACTAAGAAATTAAACAAAAAATTGACAGTAAGCGGCCGAGTCCAACGAAGCCAAAACCAACGAAAGTCGTCTTAGTGCATTTCACATGGCGCACAGGAACGTGTAAACGGCTGGTACTACCCGACCAATCCCGCACACGCACGCATCTCCATAGCCGTGTACGTCATGCATGAGCCTCATTGCAGGCTGCAACTGAGGACGTCAACCGATTTGCGCCTGGAAACCAGCATGGTTTGATTTTACTCTCTTGACTCATTCACATCGTAGAAGAGCGGCACGTTCAGCGGTACTCCTTCCGTTTTTAAACAAGTGTACTTTTAATTTTGTTGAAGGGTTAAACTATCTCAAAGTTTGACCGAGTTTGTGCAAACATATATTAATGCTCCTGAAAACAAATAGGTATATGACAAAAATATATTTTATTATGAATTTGATGCTACTAATTTGATGCATAAATGTTGCTCTATTATAATGTAAATACGGTTAAATATAATTTTTTTTAACTTTCTAACAAAGTTGGAAGTACACTCTTTTAAGAATGGAGGGAGTACTTATTTTAGCAGACCGACAGTCAGCAGTCGGTAGCAGCTGTTTACACGTTCCTGCATTGCTGGTACTGATGACATTTCTCGCATGACGATCATGCATGTACCTAGTCTACCACCAAGGCGGAAGCGGTCTATTTCCGTTGCGGAGAATGTGTTTGGTGCAGTATAAAACTACAAACGCCGGCCAGAAGCTAATGCGTGTATGTAGCAGCAAGCAAACACAGGGACGACGATCCAAGCTCCAGAAATGAGGACCTCCATCCATGGCTGCTCTCTTCGTCAGCCAAGCATGCGCGCCGGCCGACGGCAGCCCTCCTCCGTCTCCGCGAGCGCCACTCGTCTCCCTCGGCAGATCATATCGGCTGCAAAGGTTTCTCGCCTCTCTCTGAACCCCACTATTTGATCAGGACGCGCCGAGAGATACATATAGGCTTATATCGTTGTATATCTTGTGTGTTTCAAGGAGCTTCACCAACAGCTTGCTTTGAGAATTGGGGATGCATCATCAAACGCTCTCAATTATGCGTCGCAAAGGTTGCTGGATGCATTTGTGGGCATCGTCTTCACACTAAATCACCAACCTTTACGTCCCACCGAGGTAAGTAGCCAGGGATAGGATAACATATAACTCTTGTATCTGCATGCTAGCTACTCCCTCTGCCTTTCAATATAAGACCTCCTTTGGTTTGGAGGAATTTCATAGGAATTCTAGAGGATAGGATTATTATAGGATTTTTTTCTTTAGAGCCCTTTGGTTCATAGAAATGGATTCCTATTCCTACATAGGATTGGTTCCTATCCTCCACATTTCATAGGAAAATAAAAATGAGCCTAGACTCAATGGAAAAATTCCTTTGGTGTCAACCAAATGACATCTTGTTTCCTATTCCTACTCATAGGATTTGAGATACATGTCATCTAATTTCCTACAAGATTCCCAATCCTACGATAATCCTATCCTATGAACCAAAAGAGGCCTAAGACGTTTTTGCAAGCTACGTTAGCTTGCAAAAACATCTTATATATAAGACGGAGCAAGTACATAATAGTGATAATAGTAAAATGTAAAGGGCTGTGGGCATCGATCGGCAGAGGTCAGGTGGTTTACCCTCTTGAAAACAAGACAACAAAATATATCCATCTTGATTTCACTCAGTCAACAAGTGAGGCGATCACACCATTGCAGCAAAATGTTTAGGCGACCAAATTTAGGAAGGTTTGTAAGTGCTTAACTACCCGTTGAATTAATAAAATTCCTCAATCCTTGTCGCAGGGTAATTTTGCACCCGTCGAAGAGATCGGCGACATGCGAGAGATATTTGATATCGCAGGAGAGATTCCAGCAGATTTTCCAGAGGGTGTTTATATAAGAAATGGTAAACCTTCTATGCTCCTACCGTCTTACCAACTGAGAGATCACAAAATGGATGCATGGAGCAGAATCAAAATGCATGCATGCAGGTTCAAACCCTCTCTTTGGAGCCCTCCACTCGTCAAGCTCTATCTTTGGCAAGTCCCACGACATTTGGGTCGAAGGAGAAGGCATGCTCCACGCCGTGTACTTCACCAAGAGCAACAACAACACATGGTCAATCAAGTACACCAACCGCTACGTGCAGTCCGATACATTTAGGGTTGAGAAAGGACTGAAGAAACCATGCTTCCTCCCTGCCACTGACGGTGACCCTCTTGCGATGCTCATAGCGGGTACCCTTAATACTGTAAGTACATGATTGACAACTTTTTTCCTTCTTCTGGTGGTTATGGAATGCTGAAATACGCTGCATGTGAGCAGCTGAGGTTCGGAAAGGCTTTCAAGAACATGAGCAACACCAGCGTGTTTGAGCATGCTGGGAGAGTCTTCTCAGCAGCAGAAAATGATAACCCCCATGAGATTGACTTGTATAGTCTTGGCACACTGGGTAGCTGGAATGTTGATGGAGGATGGAAGATGCCATTCACTGCCCACCCCAAGGTTTGTCCTCCCGCTTACTTTCTCAAAATGATACTTTATAAATATACACACACACAGGTCAAGTGTATGATGGTGATGCGTTAGAGGTGATACCAAATAGCAACAACACCATATAATTTGAAATAGTATTGTGATCACTTATTAGACCAGGCATAAAATGTGTTAACTGAGAAAATAAGTGAATTCATATTATTAGTTGTCTTCTGGGTTTACATGCAAGAGAATATTGTTAGTTAAGAAGGACAACAAACTGTTTTTTACCGGAACAGTAAGAAATTCCTCCTTTGTATCTTTTTGTATTTTCTTTTAGGAGTATCCTCTACATGCAAAAAATAAGACTATTATTCCAGCATAACACGTATTCCCTTCTTGCCAAATTATAATGCATATAAATTTGTTCAAAGTCAAATTGTCTAAACTTTGACCAAGTTTATAGAAGATTAAATGACCATTCACAATACCAAATATATACCAAGCGAAGATACATTTCTTGATGAATCTAAAAATATTGATTTAGTTCTGTAAATGTTGATAAATTTATCTATAAACTTGGTCAGAGTTTACAAAGTTTGACTTTGACCAAATCTAATATGCACTTTAATTCAGCACCAAATTTTATATGTACTATAATTTTTAAAAAACTTGTACAATTCGTATTAATACTGCTTCTAAGACATTTTTAGTTTGATTACCAAATTACACTAGTTCTTTTTGGAGAATTTATCATGTAGAGTTGGTACTTAAACTGAAGTCTTGCTCATGGATCTGAACTACGTCTCTCGTGATAATGCTGCACTCATGTTATAGTAGCATCAGTGGAAATCCACGAAAAAATAACATGCACTTGTTAACTAGCACAATCCGAATATAGTTATCCACTATAATGTATAAACAAAAGAAACTATAAGTTATGCAAAAACAACATTAGATGAATCATAGCACCAACAATATTATTACCGAGTCGAATCGTAATGATAATTTCAGAACCAATGGAATTCAGACAACTCACCCGCACTAAATATGTTGAGCTATTGCCCTATGTTGTATGCTCTGCTAATAAATTACTTGTTACGAACTTATGGTAGAAGCCTGCCTCATACATAACATACATAAATTACTAAATTTTAGTCCAAGCAACATTTCATTGTCCAAGCAGCACTCTGACAAATGGTATGCAAATGTTTGTTGCAACTTAAAGCGCTGAAAATGCCATTGAAATAGCTCATCCCCAGTGCTAAATGTTCATAGTATGATTTGTAGCATTAGAAGCATTATTTGAATCAACGAACAAAAGTGTAGGTGGATTCAGCCAAGACCAAGACAATTCCAAGTTTCATTTATGTCAAGATTTCAAAAACAATTATGAAGTCTGTCACTCCTAATTGAACCTAGACTATTTTGACATGTAGGACTTAGGATGATAAAGTTTTGAGTGTAGTTAATTGCTTAATCGTTTTCCATGTGTTGTTAAGTCATCGATGTTGTCTATGAGAATAGGTAATCCCTTCATCATTTCCATGTTTTGTTAAGTCATCGATGTTGTCTATGAGAATAGGTAATCCCTGGAACAGGAGAGTTGGTTATCTTCGGGTTCAACGTGGATGCGCCTTTTCTAACGGTTGGAGTTGTCTCAGGTATCACTACTTATTAATCTGTTGCATGCTGTATGTGATTAATAGAAATCAGCTTAGAATTTGATTCCATACTACCATCTGCAGCCGACGGGAAGAAACTACAGCAAAAGGTTGCTCTCGAGTTAGATAGATGCACATATTGTCACGAAATAGGAGTCACTACAATGTAAGTTTTCCCATGATAGAAGATTCACTAATGTGATGATTACTCAAGAATTTCTTTATTTTCTATTGAGAAAACTCAACTTTATTTAACATTTTGTAAATTATTCCATTTAATATTAAGAATGTTGGAAAGAGTAATGTAATAAAATAGCATCCAGTGAATTTTAGTGGACGTGTCGCACATGAAAACAATTCATTGAAGCCATTTCCCAATGAAAATTAATATAGTAATAAGTAAGTTATACTAGTATTGTCGGGTCTTTAGGGTGGCTTTCTTCTCCTAGAGTTTATTATCCACTCCTTTTTCCGAGAAAATCGTAGGAGCTTTGTGTTTCATTATTTGATTGGAAAGGTAGAAAAACTTGAACAAGCTTTGAGAAAGGCCTAGTATAATAGACGCAACAATTCGGCTCTCGAGCTCATCTTCTCCCTTGGGTGACTAGTAAAATCGAAAAAGTACTACAAAAATTCAAAAAAAATTATCATGGAAGATGTTCGAGTGTGTGATGCTCGTGCCAAATTTGGTGGTGTTTGGACATCTAAGTAGTTCTCAGCAAAAAAGAATTAGGGTACATGAGAAAATTTAATATTCATGCACTGTTCTGGCCCAATTTTGTCATTTTTGCCACGAGCTCCTCAGATGTCCAAACAACATGAAACTTTGCACCGACATCACGCATTCAAGTGTCTTGGTTGACAAAACAATTCGATATTTTTCAAATTCTTCTAATATATTTTTTTATTTTACTGTTCACCAAAAGCACATGAGCCCGGGTTCAAAAATGAATATTTGTGGTACAACTCCCTTCAAAGACAAAAAAAAGTGCCCATACGCAATAACACCTTGAGGGTAACTCTAAACCATCCAAACACTTAAGTCTGAAAAAACTCATTTCCAAAACTTAATTCCAAAATTCATCGGTATTTGGAGGGTGGCATCTAATCCATCACTTAAGCTTAACTCCCGATGAAAATTTCCTTTATTTCTAACATCATTTAACGTACATAAATCTCATTTCGATAAAATATTATTTAAACCTTGATGTTTCTAATGCATAGGTTTTAACAACATTTAAAGTTCATATTTTATTCAAATTCAAACCACATTTTACTCAACAATGCTACCAAAAGCAACAACATAGAACGTCCAAAAGCATCAACATGAACGCTTTCTCTTGCTCCTTCCTCTTGTTTATTTTTTTCTCAGACTCATTCTTGAACTCCTCCTCAATAGCACGCATATGGTCACCCGCACTTGCATTCCACTCCTCAGTATTGTCATGAGAGTGCCATAAAAATAGCCTTGATTCTCTTTGAGCATCATCCACCTTGACAACTTATTGTGCTTCCTTTCGGCCACTAACTCATTCCTTGCGTCTACCATTCCTTTGTGTGTTTCCATGTAAATCCCATCTCTGCACCATTACTTCTCCTCTCCTTCTCTTTTTTCCTCCAATCAGGGCTAGATCTAGGACTAGGATTTCTTCTCATGTCCTCATCAGCACCCTCACTTCCTCCTAAAGATAGAAGATTATATGCTCAATCTTGACCTCATTGGTGTTGTTTTCCAACTACTGTCGTGCGCCATTTCTCATTTCTTTGAATAGCCCGATAATGCAACAAAGTAAAGGGATTATGTTGCTTCCTCGTGTTTCATTTCTTATATAGTTCATGAGTACATGTTTCATGCACATTAAGTGTCGCATCACTTGGAGGTATGCAGCCCACTTGATCAACATGACCCAAGGACTAGTTCCAACAATATTGAATTGTACCTGAATAGTGTGAGACTTAAAGTTTTGTTCTTTTGGACTCACCTTTCTCATTTTGGTGCTAGTACTCCTGAGTCCTCATCCCAAATGTGTCATTCATTTGTTCGGTGAAAATAGGGGAATCAAGAGAGGCACTCGTACATGCATAGCAGAATTTCTCATCCTCCTCTACTTTGTAATTGGAAAATCTTGAATGCTTCTTCTTAATTATTGGAGACTCAATCTCAACCACATCTGGTCCTCCACTTCGACACTCTCATTTATCATCGAGAGGGCAATATCATCTAATCTAGTTTTGTCATCATTTAACGTTACATCGCCATGAAATTGTCCATCTTTCGGGCCCTTCTACACACAACAATGTAAAATTGCACAAATTAAACCTCAAACACATAGCAACAAATGGAAACTTTTAAAATGGATGCAGTTGCATTGGATTGTGATTAGTAATATAACAACCAATGCATTTGCAACATTGCGGAGAGAAAAAACAAGAAAGAAGACATCGTTGCATTTGCATAACTTCTGGACACATGAGAGCACTACTGCAAGATATGCAGCGGCACACCCATGGGTCAATTTTCAAATTTATAAGTTCGGATGGTGGAGACTAGGAGGGGCGGAAGATGCAGATTGAGTCGGAGGATGCACATTGGGTAGGAGCCACCGCAGGGAAAAAATGATTTGTGGATTTACTGGTTCGTTCACGTCCTAGTAGAAATATTTCCTACCACCATGCACTTAAAAAATAATTTCCCATGCAAAACATGAGCGTGGAAAAGTTTTTGGGACATACATTTTTGGAATGGGTTTTGGGGTTTTTACTTTTGCACATGGATAAGAATGTCCTAAACAATATACATATTAGCGAATGGTGGATAAATTCCTCATTTATATTTTATACATAGAACAAATTACTTGTAATTTAATGGTTGTCTTAGATGATATATTCACCAAAAGAAAGATTCATGTGCATAAAGGCAGTCAAGGATTTAACAAAACAGGATGCAATTTCTGGTACACTGCATTAGCAATGCCAATAAACAAAATTGATGGAATCAAATATCAACCTGTGAATGTAGGTACAACATTATCTTAGATGCTCCACTTACAATCAACAAGGAAAGGATGCTAAAAGGTGCTCCGTAAGTACTAATAACAAAATTAGTCTTGATTCCAAAATTATTATCCAGTGTCTAGTTTATCATTTATATGTCCCTCGTGTAGATTGATTGAATTTGAAAAGGATAGCTATGCAAGAATAGGTGTTATGCCCCGTTATGGTGATGCAAACTCGATAACATGGTTTTATGTACAATCATTCTGCACGATCCATCTTGTCAACTGCTTTGAAGAAGATGATGAGGTACAAATATATAAGCAATCGCAGTATACTTCATGTTGATGTAAAGGCATCACAATATACTTTATGATGATGTATATTGAGGTAGATACAAGTCTACTGCAGTATTAAATATTTGTGTCATTTCATTTTCTCACCCTAAAGGAACACCGAGTTTCTATTAAGTACATACCATAGATCCCTCAATGATCAAGAAGTCATGAACATGTTTGGTTCAAGGAATAACCAAAGGTCATGACTAAAAACTTGTAGGAATTGGATGTCAATACATTTTATTTCCTACAAGAATTGAAAACATATGGATAAGGAATGGAAGTTCTTTGATTGGACCAAAAGGAAAACATGCAAAATTTTCTTGAGCATTAGGTGCTTGTCATAGTTGTCATAGATATAAATTCAATTTCCAAGAGTCTGGACTCAATGAATCTTTTTGTTTGGAATATAGTACAAAGTGACCCATAGGAAAGCCATGTATGATGATTGCTGGATTAGAAGAGAAAGAGATGGAAAACGACTTTCCTTGTCTTTGCTAAGAGATGATTCCCTAGTAATAAAGACATGACATTTGTATACTTTGTACGATATGTATTCCACTAATTATATGGTTTCTAGAGTAATTTTAACCATCCTACAATTTTAGGAGCATGCAAACATTAATTACTCAGGATGAGACTAAAAGATAATCAATTGTATAACATGTTCTTTTAACTTCTATAGGTGGAGTGGAATGCATAATAAAATATCATGTTATCATCCATTGTACACGTACATGGCCTTTGGAAACAATCATTTTAATTAGTAAGTTATAACTTGGTTTTTGGATCAAGTTGACCCGTCCCATATAGTGGTACTAGAACTACTAAACTAATATGCATTTATTTTACCAAGCAATCAATAAAGAAGAAAAGGTGAATCCCACCTCAAAACCATATCCCCTCCCCCACACCACCCACAGTGGTTGTTCCCAAACCATGCCACCTTACCCACGATTCACCCATTGTTTTCCCCTTCGGATGTGTCCTATGGTTGGTTGCAACACCTCTACAACATATGCGTATATAATTATTAATGGATTCTTCATCCATGGTATAATTTTTCCTTGTCTAATGATTTAATAGGTCGTTGTGAGAGGATTTCATGTGCCAGGTTCTATCATTTTGGGGCCAAGGATAAACTCCAATCAAGGACTAACCGAGGAATGTTTTTCTCGCTTGTATGAGTGGAGACTAAACTTGAAAACAAGGACAGCTATAGGCAAATACTTAACTGGAAAAGAGGTTGCCCTGGAATTCCCAGTAATCAATGACAAGTATGTTGGCTTGCCTCACAAGTATGCATATGCACAAGTGGCAGATTCTCCGGCAAATTTGGCAGGTGGTCCAGGAATAGGTATTGGTAAACATACATCAGTACACTACTTAATATATGGAACTTCTATTCAAACTTGAGAAATAGATATAAAATAGGGGTTATTGTCCATACATCAGTCACTTGTCCTAATTTGCACAGATACTTGTCACAAAAAACATGCTAATTTAGATGCCATTCAGCCACAAGGGTATCATATTACCCATGATGATCCATAAATCCAACATGTGAAGACATATATTAGTTGGCCATGAAATCTTGGATGTAATTCCCATATTGTTTCTTTGACACTCCTTCCATTCCAAAATGTGGCCTCATATGTGAGAAATAGAAGTATATGACCCAATTAATTAAAATATATTAATACATGGAACACATAATATTTGTTTATTTTTACACAACTAAAAAATAGAACAAATATAACAGGTGAATAAGGTAGTCACCCTACACTGATTTGGCCACATTAAAATTTTAAAGTATTAACATAGATAAGTGAAGTGCATCTGTCTCTCTAGTCAAAAGCAAATATTGTCCTAGGATCATGGAAGAGAAGTGTTTTGACTCCACCTTTCTGAATCTTCAAAGTGGGCACACAAATGGTATGAGTAGATTGTCATGAAAATATTTCATAGCTATATTACACACACATTACACGGACCCAAATCAACCACAGGAGGTTCAATTCATGCCATACTGACCATCATGACATCTATTGGCCACTTTTTTCATGGCCATGCACACAATATGTCAAATAAGAAAGCTACCATTAATGGCTATAGATCCATCTACAAAAAATGTCATTTATTGGTCACAATGCAATGTTATTTAGTCTAAATGTCCATCGCATGCAAATTTTGTGCAATATAGTTTAATACTATTCTGAATCATGTAGTACGACCAAAATTCGGAGGTTTTTCAAAAATTTGTCTTGATGAGAAAGAGGACGCAACCACCAAGGTAACTATCATATACAAATAGGTTATTCAGTTTGGCCCATCATTTGAAATTACTATATTCCAATGAAATTAACTTCCAGTCCCTAATTCTTAAAGAACAAAGGCAGAGAAGACCTCATAAAAGTGAAGTATCATCACCTTGACAGAAATCAATTCTGCTCTGGAGCAACTTTTGTGCCAAAGGTCAATGGTACAAACGAAGACGATGGCTGGATAGTTTCGTTTGTGCATGATGAGGGGACAAATAAATCTAAAGTAAGTTTTCAATAGATTCAACGTTCTTGTGCTATTCTACAATAATGTCTATGTGGAAATTGTTGTTTTATGGAAGCTAGCACATTCAATGCTTTCTAATGATAGGCATCCGGTCATTTAGCTGCAAGCATAGATCCTAGAGATGTTTCAACAAACGTTGAACCTATTTACTCTACACTTTCGCTTAACTCCTTAACACATACAATTATCACCACTTAATGCATATTATCAATTTTAAAATGATTGAATATTGTCAGGAAAGTGTATGTTGCCTTCATGGCCATAGTAAATATTTGAATATTCTTCTTCTCATTATGTAGGTGCACATCATCAACGCACAAACATTTGAGTATGAGCCTATTGCCAAGATAACACTGCCGCAAAGAGTGCCATATGGTTTTCATGGAGCATTTATATCAAAAAGTACATGACAAAGGACATGATTTTCCTATAAGCCATGCATCCACCACTTAATGCATAATATATTCATATATAAAGTTTACCATTTATTATGACTGTGACTTTATGGCAACCCTATGGTTTTCATAGAAGACTTGTATCAAAAGGTGCATAACAAAGTGACAGTTTTACCTATAAGCATCTATATCAGTAAACTCTGACAGACCCCTCGATAGAGTGTTGCGACTAGCTGGAAGAAATAGAGAGGTAACAGAGGATCGATTCACATAGGTTTGGGACCTCATGGTGGAGGTAAAACCCTAATCATGCTGGTATTATACTGTGATGATGGGGGTGTACAAGGTGCAAGGATGTATCGAGCGATAGATTGTAAGATGTTTTGGACTAGTCCTCCCCTTGCTTATAAAGGGTGTCGGGGGTCTATGGTTTATAGGAATCCTAGCCGACCTAAGCAACATGGAGAATCCATATGGCAGCCTACCCATATGAGCACCTCCGAGAGACTGAGCTGGCACATCATCTTGAGATTGACGAAGTCATCATAGATGCATTCGTAGTCGACAGGAGTTTCTCCTCCCATTGAATACACATGGCCGGAAGGCCTGAAATAAATTCAAAAAAATGTAAGCACCAGTCTCAAGTTTAGGACTTGAACCCTGGTGGGTTGAGGATGCCAATGTCCTCCTAACCATCTAACCACAGGTCAAGCCAGCACTGTAGAGGAGTGGCGGCAGCGGCGTGACGGTGACTCGTTCTGACGGCAATAATGGTCGTTCGGTGGTCTTGAAATCTCAATGTAATAATTTTTATTATGTTTGAGATGCTTTGTACTTCCAATGAACTTCTATAATGGATCTGATCTTTTCATTCCCAAAAAAACACAAGTCCGGACATGTTTTATAATAGCTTTACATAAGAATAGGGTTTCCAAAATCAGGGAAATGCTCTTCAGATTGAAGCGCGTGCTATTACAACATCTACAGCCGGATACAACAACTCCGACCCTCAAACGCCCGCGGACGCGCCCGATCACGTCTCAAATAATCTCTTTCACAACCAGATTCCTCAATTAAGAAAACTCAAATCCATATAATTACATGCAACGTGAAGCCTAATCTAAGCGGAGCTTGTCCACGTGCATCGTGCCAATGTCCGGCGGCCGGCTGCGTCCTCGAAGTGTTTCTCAGGTCGCTAGCAAGGTAGAGTAGGACATGGGGATGGAACATGGACCAGCTCACGGGACTCGAGGCGTCGTTGTCTCACATGCCCTACTCTTTCTTGTCGGAGTCCGGTGCCTTGACGGTGCTGGTTGATCTGGGGTCCATGATGGTCCCGTCGTGGTCGGAGGCCACGTCCACCATGCCGTCTGAGGTTGCAGGCCATCCGTCGAGGCACCGAAGAGTGTGACTCCACCTCACTGACGTATGCCATGATGCATGCCACGGCCTCCTACGCTCTCTGCCTCGCACGACGGGCACAATGTGCCATACACTCAGCGGATGGGCTACAAATGGCCTCGTCCTTCACGCGCCAATGAAGGGGCTACGTGTCCGCCATGGCGTTCTGACGCCAGATGGAGCGCACCACCTCCGGCAAGGTTGCGACGACCTGCCTCGCGCCGGATCCATATGCCATTTGGCGGAGCTGATGGATTTGTGGCAGATAGAGTCCGACCTCTGTCGGGCATTCTCCTCGCGGGTGTGGCGGAGCGCAATGCGGACAGCCATCTCCTCAAGGATGACCGGGATGACGTCTTAGTTCACGAATCGGCTGACGAAGGACTCAGATCTGCTGCCCACCATGTCGGAGAAGGTTGGAGATCGTAGGACGGTAGTTAGGTGACGGAGTGGAGTGGCTAGGGTTTGGTCCGAAAAACGGATAGAGATGCATATATGTGGGGTCAGTTGGGCCGGGTCCGACATGAAGGACGCGTCCGGGCCTCCCAATATCTGCCCCATATCTGGGGTGGATGTGGAGGTGCCGGTCAACCCGGACATTTGAGCCCGGTTTGAGACGTCCATCCCGATCAGGTTTTTTCGGCCGGTCAGCCATCAGGACGTCCGTCCGGGCGTGGTTTGGGGTGCCCGGTGTAGATGCTGTTAAATTCCGGAGATTGCATGCAGCATGCGTTCAAACTGAGAAACGATTACCATACCATTACCATGGTCTACACAACGTTAAAATCCGGTCTTCAAATTTTTTGAAACGACAAAGAAAAACGAAGCTTTCGTCTTCAACTTGTTGAGTTTCTGGCAGAAAAGCAAACCCATCTTTGTGCCAGTTCGTCCTTCGTCCTTCGACAGAGGAATCGTCAGAGGGTGGAGACTGAAAAGAGAGAGCGGATCCCGAGGCCGAGGCGCGCCCTCCACCTCTCCATCTTGCCTTGCGTGGAAAGGAAAACCTTCCGGGCTCGGACTGCGCATGGAGAGGCATCCGGGCCGTCGGTTGGGGATGAGCACGGAGGCCAGCCGTCCGCGGCCCTGCCACCCCGGCTATTTATACGGGGGCGCCTCGCGCTCGCCTCTTCCCATTCCTACACCTCCCTCATTCTTTTCCTTCTCTTCTCTGCTGAGATCCTACCAAAGGAGTGTAGCGTAGTGTGTGTTGCAGAGTTGGCGCGCGTTTCTTTCTTGGATCTGGCCTTCTCCCATGGCCATGGCTCCTCTCTTCTTGGCTTACTTTCGTTTGCTTTGCTGTGATGAACTTCTCTCCGTCTTGATCTTGGTTTCGTTCGTTTCTTCTTTAATTTGCATCCTCCTCTAGCTAGTGTTTTTGACGTGCCTGCCGATGACACGGATCTTTCCCGGACCAACTCCACTGCCTGTGGTGATTTCGTCCCCAGACGTTGAGGCACGCATCTTTTTGAGGTTTGGATGTTGTTGTTTGATTTGCAGTCCTCGTTTGCTTTCTTGCTGTTTTTCTGCTCTTGCGGTTCCATTCATATGCATCATGCCGGTGATGGTTTCTTTCATATGCATGCATGGTTCTTCCATCTTCCAAGTGAGTGATGGTTCTACCACATTAGTTACCAGCCAGAGGCACGCACTACTTGTTTTTACTGCGTGCGTCCGTTCTTGTGTACGCAGTAGTTTGTCCGACCTTTGTAATAAAGTTTCCATCCATTCATGGGTCCTTGTTTGATTCTTGCAAGGCCGGTTTCCGATGACGAAACACCGATGGCTTTTGAGATGTGTTATGCACAGATGACAAGAGCGAATTAATTTCTTCAAAGTATCCGAGGCCTGCCGGCTAATTAAACTCCTTAATTTGACAAATTGCTGGCCTCCTTTAGTTCTTGGATCTGGTACCACCCACATGATTTGCGTTGCGTGCTTGCATTGTGTCCCAGAATCCGGCCGTGCGTAGGCTTGAAAGACACCTTGATGCATGCATGGGTCGTTTGATTTTTGACCAGGCCGACCGATGACGACGCATATTGGCTTTTGAGATGTGCTCTATGCTATGCATGCACAGATGACAACACCTACTCATCTTTCTTCAAAGCATCCGAGGCCGGACGGCCAACTATTTTCTTGGGAAGTAATTCGGTTCTTGGATCTGGCTGGCATGCCCTGCACTGTCTGATTTACTTTGTCTTTGGTTCGTTTCTTGCGTCCAGACCTTGCATGCGTTTCTTGAACGCTGCTGATTCTCTCTTTTTTAACCCACTCCATCTTTTTTTCCACTTGGCCTCTGTTTATTTGATTTCGGGTCATGGCGCTGATGACGACATGGCTTGCTTTTCTGATATTATCAATGACGAGCAAATTAAGACGCCAGGAGCCAGCTAGCTAGCTAGCACCTTTATTTTGTTTTGTGACAATTTTTTTCACCTCAATCTGAGAGTATTTCTCCACTATTTATTTGGGCAGATGATGACACACATACAGCTTAATTATGAGATGTGCTATGCACAGGTGACAAGAGCTAATTTATTTCTTCAAAGTATCTGATGCCAGCTACCTAGTAATACAATTTATTTCTTCATGCATCTTAGTATGACACACATACGGCTTTTGGATCTGACTGATCTGCCATGCATGCATCATGCATGCTTGATTTACTTTGGTCTCGATGAACTTCTCGCTACCATGACGTACGCGGCATTGGTTTCTCCCGGCCCATTTTGGGGAAGAATTCTTGGCTTTTGGTTGCTACTGTAGCGATGTACAGAAGGCTAACTGCTTCTTTGATTTCCGTTACGTTCGCCGATGACGGCATTGCTTGCTTTTCAGATAACAAATACTGTAAATGCCGAGCAAAGTATCGAGTATCCGAGGCGCGACAATGCCATTTACGTAGCACCTTCTTTTCAATCTGCATGTTATCTTTTCCTACCTCTCTTTGATTCGTACGTGAACCTTTGGTCTTTGGCGATTTCTGCAATTAGCTAGCGTACCCGTTCTTCCTGAGTTTTGTTCTCACACGGGTTCTTCAATTTCGATTCCACTGATGATGACTTTTTGAGATGTGCTACATATATGCACAGATGACGCAATTTCTTGAAATATACTTCCTCCGTCTCAAAATGTTTGTCTTAGATTTGTCTAGATACAGTTCTTGTCTTAGATTTGTCTACATATATGCACAGATTTGTCTAGATACGGATGTCCATATCTAGACAAATCTAAGACAAGAATCTTGGGACGGAGGGAGTATATGCTACACAAATATATCAAGTTTGATTCAAGTTTCCCAGCAGCTTCTTTTTAGGTTAGTTTCCTTTTGTTAGCTTTAAATTCATTCTGAATTTAGGTTTCTTGCATGCAAAAAAAAATTATTGCTCCTACCCATTAGTAGGTCCGATGATGTGAAAGTGAAAAGAAAGGTTATAAGTTTTGAGCCAATGGGTCTCTCCATTCGGCCATGAAAACTGCACTACACTTTCTGAGGCCAAGGTTTCATGCAGTCTCTTCTTCGGCTTATTATTGAGTGTTTGGTGTTTCCTAACCTTCGCAACTTCTTTGGTCAAAAACAAAAAGTTTGGTCCTATCCGTTAGAGCCGACGATGTGAAACAACACAGTTCAAATCAGAGCCGGCGCATTGAACCTTCGGCCATGATAATGCACATTCTCCTTGCTGACGCCAAGGTCACAAACTGTTCTTCTTCATAATTCTACGGTCTGCAATTCTGTAGTACAGAGGACAGGCCTGATGTTTGCATTGTGCCTTGATTTCCATTTTCTCTCCTTGCTCTGTTCTCAGACCCACCAATCCAATATGGTTTCTCTGCTCTTTCTGTCTCTGTTTTCTTTTGCTCTCTGTTTTATATATCATGTAACAGTTCAAATCAGAGCCGTTGCATGGAACCTATCCATTCATTCGGCCATGACAATGCACATTGTTCTTGCTGAGGCCAAGGTCACAAACTATTCTTCATAATTTTAGGACGTTGGCATTGCGTGTCCGTTCCGATTTCTCTGCTTGCTCTGTTCTTAGATCCACTGTGATTTCTTTGCTCTTTCTGCTTCTGGTTTCTTTTGTTCTGTTTATGTTTTGTCAGTTTGAGCCAATGGGGTCTATCTATTCGGCCATGGAAACTGCACTATCTTGCTGAGGCAAACGAAGCAGTTTGTTCTTCGGTTTATCAAGTGTTTGGTGTTTCTCGGCGCGTGTGTCAGTCGATATTTGTGCCGGTGATGATGAAATCCTGATTTGTGCTCTGAAACGGACCTCTTCGATCATGTTGAAGTTCTGTAAGGTTATCTGAGGCACCTATGGCTGACAATTGTTTATTGCTGTTTCAGTGTTTGCAATATTTTTGGTCCTTGTTACTTTGTTGACAAACTTGCAGCTGCATCTGTTTTCAGTTGCATCTTGTAGCTGTGATGATATTGCACATAGTATCTGTTGACAAATTTGCAGTTGCATTGCCAGTGATGTGAAAGTGAAAAGGTATAAGTTTGAGCCAATGGGTCTCTTCATTCGGCTTTGTGTTTCTTGTGCCTTTTGTTTTCTAACTTGCACTACCTCATACTCCCTCCGTCCGAAAAAGCTTCTCCGTGCTAGATACATCCATTTGAGGGACAAGCTTAGGACAAGCTTTTTCGGACGGAGGGAGTATTAGTTTACAGAGGGAATATAATACTGAAATATACAGAGACACGGGTCACAAACTTAGGAGAATCGCAAGACTTTTCATGCATCGACATTCAGCAAGGTGCGTGGCCTGATGTCTGTGATAGGATCACTGAAGAACTTTGTTCCTGGCAGCAGGCAACAGCAGTAGCCAGTAGCACAATCGATAACAGACTAACAAAGAATTGGCCCTTGACTGTAAAAAGTGTTGTGGCAGAACCTATATGCCATGCTGTTGTAAATGTTTCCCTTCTCTTGTAATTCTTCAGACTTTATGTCTTAATGAATGGAACCCAGGGCTCTATACGGAACTAAGACTTTATTTGTGTAGTTGCATTGATCGATGTCCAATCTTCTTGCTGCGGACTCTATATTTTGTACCCTTGAATGTAAAAGGCCGGATCTTACTCTGTTTGTGACCAAAGTTGCGTGTTTTGATCAAGCTTTACATGAATGTGAGCCATGCGGCTGAATCCAATAAAATTTGGAAGTAAATGAAGGGCCACTGAAATTATTTGCAGATGAACAAGATAAGCTAAGAATTTGGCTCTGCAATTCTTCTCATAGCTGCTCATGGGATTGGCTCTGCGATGAGCAACATTGTAACGGCGGCGGCACTCTCCTTCTCCGTGTGGATAGCAAGGGGAGGGGTGGCGGGTGGTCTTGGTCTTGTCGTCGCGTCGACTGTGGCACCTCCCGGGTCTTGATCTGGAGGCCTCCACCTCAAGTTAACAACTGTGGTCCTTGTTCGGGTTGGGTCGGTGACTTTGGTACCTCATGTGACAGGGTGAGGCTCCTAGTGAAAGCTTTGTGTTCCGGCGCCAACGATGCCTGTGGATGACGCACCCCTCTTTGGGGCATTGTTGTGGCTCCCCTCCCCATGTCAGGGCTCCGGGTGAAAGCCCTAGTTCGTCTTCTCGAGTTCGGCAGCAACGGCAGGTTGGGTTATCATCCTCTTTGGCGCGGCGTAGTTGAGCTCAGATACCTATCGGTCACAACACGTCGGCCTATCCGGGCATGCTTTGATCCTAGCGGGATCCTTATTCAAAATTTATTCACAATAAAATTCTTGTTTTTGAAAAATGTTCTGGGAATTTTCACTTTTCAAAATTTATTCAGAATTTCATAAAATATTCTGCTTGAAAAATTCGGGAACTTTCACAAAAAAATAACTTTTTTGTATTTTTTACTGCAGTGAACAAGCCGCTACAATGACCCACGTTCGCTAAAGTAACCACCCGCTACGGTGCTCGCTTCATCGGAGTTCCCTATTTGACACAATCTGCGTCAAATAGGCGGACCTTGGCAGCCCAGTTAAGTAGATACATGACTCCTGGGTTTAAGAAACTTCTAGTAGGTTCTGTGTGGTGTTAGGAACTTTCAAAAGGTTTCTGGACCAATTTTTTCTGTTTCTTTCTACTGTTTTTTTGTTTTCGTACGCTGTTTTGTTTTGTTTTTATGTTTATTTTCTCCAATTCTCAAATTGCAAAAGAAATTGAAATTTAAAAATTGTTTGGAATTTCAAAACTTGTTCACTTTATTTGAGAACTATTACGATTTCAAAAAATGTCATTATCAAAAATTATTCAAAAAAATTATGTTTATGTTCAATGCAGGCTTGCCGGGCCCGCCCCATGCACAATGATGGTATGGTAGTCGAGTTTCTCGATTAAGACGCCTGGGTTTAGGAAACTTCTAGTAGGTTCTGTGCGGTGTTAGGAACTTTCAAAAGGTTTCTGGACCAATTTTTTCTGTTTCTTTCTACTGTTTTTTTTTGTTTTCGTACGCTGTTTTGTTTTGTTTTAATGTTTATTTTCTCCAATTCTCAAATTGAAAAAAAATTGAAATTTAGAAATTGTTTGGAATTTCAAAACTTGTTCACTTTATTTGAGAACTATTACGATTTCAAAAAATGTCATTATCTAAAATTATTCAGAAAATTTATGTTTATGTTCATGTTTTCAAAATATGTCCTCAATTTTTATCACACTTTCAGAAAGTGATCGCATTTTTAAAAATTTGTTTGCAAATTAAAAAAATTGTTCGTGATGAAGTGGGAGGTGGGTCGGCTGCAGAGGACCGTCGACTCGTCCTGGTTCCAACAAGACACCGGAGCTTGGGGTATGAGCTCCCGTGACGAACTCTAACTTCTTGAAGAAGAGAACCTTTCCGGCAGTGTAGGTTTCTACGGGCGGGGGGTGGCCTGCTGAGTCGACGATGAAACTCATTGAGCCAAAGACAAAGATTTGGCCCCAAAGGTAGATGTTGTGGTTAACGGCGAATCCCATTTGGATCTCGGCTCTTACAAGCGCAATCTGTGCCCGGAGCGCCATTGTCGGTATAAATTTCAGCATACTCATCGATGGATTGCTATGACTAGCCGGAAATAGAAAGGTAACGGGAGGTCGGTTTACCCAGTTTCGGCTCCTCGCGGTGGAGGTAAAAACCTACTCATGCTCGTGTTATATTGTGAAGATGGGGTGTACAAGGTACAAGGATGTATCGAGGGATAAATTATACGGTGTTTATGGACTAGCCCTCCTAGGGCTTATAAAGGGTGTCATGGGTCTAGGTTTACAGGAATTCTAACCGACCTAGGTGCTCATGAAGAGACCTTCACGGAACTGACCTCCTTGTCTTGATTGGAAAGTCTAGCGGAGGTTGGGGTTGCACTATGCCCTAGGGGACTCGGGCTCCTGCCGAGGCAGTTTCTGGTCTGGTGAGGCACCCCAGGGCCGTAACAACGTCAAAACTTTGGTTCTAGTTATCAGAAACCACCTTATCTTAGTAATGCACGTGCACCAAAAAATTATAATAGCGGACTTAGTAGTACTAATTGCCAAGCACTGACCCTCAAATCATTAAATCACCATTCAAACTAAACCAAATAATACATTTATTGAAATATCGAAGTGTGATGGTAATTGTCTTGATCAATTGACCAATAAAATTGTTGGACTCATAGTTGATCTTACGTTTACATATGTATTGTAACCTTATTTCAAGTGTAGTTTTTAGGATTCCTCTATTTTTCCTATTGCTATGAATCAAACACTCGTTCTGTAGATTTTTGTCTTCAACATTACTCTATTTTGCACATGCATCATATCAGGTTCCTTTGTTTGTCCTCTTTTTGTTTTTGAAATACTTGAATTAAAGAGGCCCTAAACAAATTTAGAGGCGTCACAGGGATTTCATGTCTTAATTATTCCTAGCCATCCGATGTGCAGCTTGTTTTCACGCTTCTAGGTAGGTTTAAGCGCCGTAGGCCTCTACTCCGAGCACAAAAACGGAGGCCTCCATCACGGACGAATCTCTCAAGGTACTAAGCTCCCTAGTAATAAAGCCTCCTGGTGCATCAAGAAAGTTTTTTGCATTGATGACCCCACATGTTAGGGAATAGATCCATTGTGAGTTCCGGTTGGCACTATTTGCACATGTGGCGCTCCTACATTGATTAATAGACAAATCTGTAAATTAGTGAACATTTTTAAAATTCATGGGCATCTCTGAAATTCGAGGAACTTCTTTTCAAATGAGGGAACATATTCTAAATTTACAAACTTTTTTATGAATTTTGGAGAAGATTTTTAGAAATTCAGAAACATTATGAAAAAATCAAATATTTTCTAAATCTACAAACATTTTATAATAAATGAATATTTTTAAAATCTGCAAATATTTTCAAAATCACAAACAAGTTTATTTTTGACAATGTTTTTTTAATCTATGAACATTTTATATTCTTCAAAACATTTTTAAATCACCGTATCACGTCCAGCGATAGTCGAAATGTCTCCATTCATCATTTTCAAAGTTTGGAAACATTTCATCTCTCTCAGTATGGAGTTTGTGGTACCACTATCCAAAAGGCATAATTTCTCTTCCATCGGATTGTCCCCGTAGAGAACATCGGCGAGTTGTCCGCTCCCTTCCTCTCATTTCTCTGTTTCGCTCTTTGGTAGTTCTACATGCGTGATAAAGTGTTTGAGATCAAAAGGAACAAATGATCAAACTGTCCTTGATCAATAGTTATAGAAACTATTTATATCCTTTGGAAAGATGCGACGATCGACAAGAGGGTACATCGGTTCTAGGGGATGGAAGAGAGAAGCGTCGCTGAAGGAGAAACCATACGATGGTTGGTCAAGGGGAGATTTTCCCCTTGATTACATGTTGTAATTAATCTTAACAAGTTCTTTTCTACTTGTTCTATATTCTCAAAATAAAACTTGTTTTAAAAATGTTTCTTTTCTACTGAAAGAAAGCGGTAAAAGAAAAGGAAAAATAATGCTTCAGTTTTTTTTCTGTTCTTTCCGGGTTGAGTGTATGTACACGGGTTGTTCTCGTCGACGGTGATCAATCATAGTTAGGGGTTGCATTTTTCACTATCTTGAAGCACCCTCTACATAAAAATGCAGTTGACTAAAGCAGGTTGTGTTCTTAAAATAGAAGTAAGAAGAGCCATTTCTTCGTAAAAATAATTTGCTCTCAAAAGTTTTTTTTGAAACACAGTACAAACACAATTGCTCACATACACTCACCCCTATAAACACGTGTACATAGTAACTCTATGGGCACCTCCGAGATATCGAGCGGGCATAATATCTTGAGTTTGACGAAGCCACCGCATGCGCTTCGTAATCGAAAGGAAAGTCTCTTTCTACTTAACTGACATGCGAGAATCTATGCCAAATTTAGGACTTAAATCTTGGAATGTTCTATGAAACCCAATCATTTGAGTTACGTTCAGTTCGCTTGTAAAAAGGTGCATAGGAGGAGCATTTACATTATTAATAGTTCTTTTAACACAATACAGACGCAGACGCCCATACACATCTCTAGTCCTAGTTGACAAATAGCGCCCTGATGGATTTGGGAGCCAGTCTGTTTAAGCGGGGATGTTGTGGCGGCAGCAACATCCTTGAGGTGGACATGTATCCTCGGGCTCCGCCGTTGCGACGACATCTGCTCCAACGCCGGTGTGGAGCTTGGGAGGTAGTCCAAAAGCGGATGCAGATTGTGGTCTGCGTCAACGGCATCTAGAAGGTGGAACATGTGCTGGATTTGTGGTTGATGGATGACATGCATGGTTTCCTCCTTTGGCGTCTTAGTCATGGTGGAGTGTCAGATCTGGAGTTCAATGGCGTGTCCGGGGTGTTTCCCCGGTCTGATTCGTTCAACGGTAATCGGTTCACTTTGATTAGTCACCTTGGAGGTTCATAAAGCTGCATATCAGCGATGGAGCCGCGTCGAGCTCGGGTGTAGAGGTGACTCATCATTTTATTTTTCTTTCGGTGTCTATTGGGGTGATGTCGGAGATAGGTTTTTTTTCGAACCGGGCATGACCCCTTTCCATTGCAAATGAACAGAAATACATTGTTCCGAGAAACAAACAGGAGAAAAGGGAAAGAGGTGCAGCGAGTTCGGGCACTGTCAGGAAACCCACTGCGTTCGCCCGACATCGAATCGAACGCCATGAGGCGAAAACCTGACAACACCATAGATCAACGACAACCTGAAATACTACAGTCTATTACAGCCAAAAGCTCATCACAAGAGCCAAATAGAAAACGGACAGCAGCTGGAAACGACAGCGGCAACTCTGAAAGCATGCGAGATTGCGAGATCATTCTCCCTCGATCGGTCTCCTCGCCGCCTCGCACATCTTCATCATGCTCATAGTGCTTGACCTGACCATCGCCGCCCCACTGCGCAGCTCCTTGACTCCATCACCTTGCTGAAGACCTGCCCAATATAGCAAAAAGGAGCACACGGAAAATACAATCTCAAACGGTGTCTTAATCTGTTTCTTCTCAAAGGTGGCTTGATTTCTAGCTAACCAGATAGCCCAGCAAACGGCCGCCAGGCCAACAGTATAGTATTTCTTCCCATAGGGAAGGAAAGTGTGGCACCAGGAGAAATATTGCCAGTAACTATTTGGACGGAGGTCCGTCCCTAAAGCCATCCCAACACAACGCCACACCACTTTAGCCACAGGACAAGTGAAAAACAAATGCCCGGATGATTCAATATTGTCACAAAAGGAGCATTTGGGATCCCCAGGCCATCTCCTCTCCTTCATAACTTGCCTAGTCAAGACAGCATCCTGAGATAGCTGCCACAGGAAAATTTTAATTTTGAGGGGGATCTTGGCCTTCCAAATCCATCTATAGTGACAGCCACTAAGAGGGTTTTCTAGCCATTTGTACATAGATTTGGTAGAAAATCTACCATTACCATTTAGCCCCCAGTATACTTGGTCCCCCCCTACTCCCAGTTGTATACTGTCAATATATTTCCTCATATCCTCCCATTGCCTCTGAAGATCAGGGGTAAGCCTTCTTCTAAAGAAGGTGTTGGGAGTCACAGCTTTGACTTTTGTGACAGTGCAGTCCTGCTCAGTGCATATGTCAAACAGCAGGGGATAACAGTCCTGGAATGGTCTAGACCCATTAATAGAGTCTTTCCACACTCTAGTTAGATCTCCTGATTCCGTTTTGATCTTTCTACCAGCCATATACAGGGCCTTAACTTTAAGAAGGGCTTTCTAGCACGGAGAATCATTGAACCTGGGTTCAACCGTAGCCACAGTTCTTTTTTTCAAATAACGGGCACGAATGATTTTTTGCCAAAGGCCATTTTGGGTCTCGAGTTTCCACCACCATTTGACCATCAAACTAATGTTTTGTTTACGAAGATCTTTAACTCCCAGACCACCTTTATCTCGAGATCTACATATTCTGCCCCATTTGACCAAACGATACCTCCTTTTCTTGTTACAACCTTGCCAGAAGAATTTCCTTCTATGTTTATCAAGTTTTTCAACGAAGGTTTTGCTCATAAGCCACATAGACATATGATATAAGGATATTTGGGTGGCAACTGAGTCCAACAAAGTTAGTCTGCCCCCCATGGATGCAGCATTACCGATCCACGCCTCGAATCTTTTAAGGTATTTAGCCACTATGAACTCCCAATCAGAATCTCTAAGTGTGGAATAACTAACAGGCATGCCGAGGTATTTGATGGGGAAGCTACCCACATCACAGTTAAACAACTCAGCATAGTATTTCACCGTGCTCTCATCGCCCCCCACAATGAAGATCTCACTTTTCTGATAGTTCACTTTAAGACCAGACATAAGCTCGAAGATGTACAGCAGCAACTTCAGGTTTACTGCCTTATCAACATCGTGTTCCAGACAGATAATAGTATCGTTTGCATACTGGAGCACCGCAACTCCATTAGGAATAAGATCCGAAGCCAAACCCACCAGCAAGTTATTATTTTGGGCATTGAAGATCATCTTCGCAAGACAATCAGCAGCTAGATTAAACAGGAAAGGGGAGTGGGGATCCCCTTGTCGAACACCCTTAGCACTCTGGAAATAAGGACCGACCTGATTATTAAGTTTGATACTAACTGTACCATTGAGTAGGATCTGTCTAATCCAGTTGCACCATGTGTCACTAAAACCACGAAGCTTATGACATTCCAACAAAAATTCTCAGTTCACCTTATCGTACGCTTTCTCAAAGTCGAGCTTCAAGACGACCTCCACCCTCTTTTTCACATGGGTATAATTCAAAATTTCATGCAGCGACAACACCCCGTCCATAATGCTTCTTCCCTTGATAAAAGCATTTTGGGTCGAGCTAATGAGCTTATCAGCGTACCTCTCCACTCGCCGATCCAAAACTTTAGTAATAAGCTTATATGGACATCTCAGGAGACATATAGATCTAAATTGCTAGATTTTATCCGCGCCTGAAGATTTGGGCAAAAGGGTGATCACCCCATAGTTAAGACGTTGAACATCCAAAGTCCCATTATGAAAGCTCACAAAAAGCCTCACAAGATCATCTTTAACCATATCCCAGCATACCTGATAGAACATCCCAGCATACCTGAAAGCCATAGAGAACAGCGCCTCCTTGATCTCTTCCTCCATGAACTCACGGCACAAATCAGCATTATCACTAGCATCGAGCTTTTCCTCAACAGACCAAGTGTCAGGATCAAGGTGGAACAGATTACCGGACCCATGTCCGAACAGATTTTTGTAATACTCCGTGGCATGAGCAAGCAGATTGTCAGTGCCCTCGATCTCCGCATCCTCGCCTTTAAGGGAGTGGATTGTGTTCTTCCTCTTTCGGCCATTTGCAATTTTATGATAATAGTCCGTATTCAGGTCCCCTTTCAAGAGCCAGCGTTCATGAGACTGTTGGAGCCAATATATCTCCTCATTCACCAGTATGTCATGAAGCTCAGTACTAACATCAACCTTGATGTTGTATAGCTCAGGGGACAAGGGACCATCTTCTTCTAGCTCTTCTAGCATGGCCAGCTCCATCCGGAGCTCTTCTTTTCTTTTTTTGTTGTGGCCATATTTATCCGATCCCCAACCTTTGAAGTAGGTTTTGAATCTTTTAAGTTTGATATTCAAGATATCAATAGGGTCAGAAGACTGAACCCTTCTAGCCCAGATCTTACTAACAGTAGGCAAGAAGTTCTCATCCTTAATCCAGGCAAGATTAAAACGAAACTCACGAGGTTTAGGAGCTTCTCTACTTTCCTCCCCACTAGAAAGCAGCAGTGGGTTATGGTCGGAAATTTCTCGAACTAATTTCCTACCGAAACCATAGGGAAGAGATTTTCCCAGTCTTCAGACATCAAAATCCGGTCCACTTTCTCCAGAGTTGGGTGCGCCTGATTGTTAGTCCATGTATATTTACCCCCACTAGTATAAATCTCTCTAAGAGGCAAGGCATTGATGATGGAATTAAAAAGATCGGTAGATCTGCTACTATTCATCTTCTTATTTTTCTCATTGCAGTTACGCAAAATATTAAAGTCACCTCCCACAATGTAAGGGACACTCATGTTGCTGCACATTGCAGCAAGTTCCACTAAAAATTCCTCTTTAAACTCCTCATGAGCAGATCCATACACTACCATGAGACCCCAGTCTTTCTTAATCTTTTTGTCACGTATCACCATTTGCAAAATATATTTGCCTTTATTACAGGAAATAACATCAAAAGTATCATGTCTCACACCACTCAGGATACCCCCAGATTTCCCAGCAGATGGGATCCATTCCCAATGAAACAGACCAAAAGGATCAATCCTCCTAATGCATTTAGGGGAAAACTTTTTTTCATAGTCTCCTGCAGCCCAAAGTCTAAGGAATGGTCACTAATCAGGTCAGAGAGGCAGGTGGCCATCCCTTTCTTGCCTGCCCCTCTACAATTCCAAATGAGGCCTCTCATTTGGAACGAGCTTTATGGAAATGAGATCGAGTAGCCCTGCCAGGAGGCTTTGCAGGGCTACGGGGCACCTCTTCCGTAGGGGTTTGTCTCCTTTGGCTCCTAGTCACAGGTCTAGGAAGCTTAACCACAGATTTCTTTTTAGTTTTCTTTTTGTTTTTACCTAAAGAAATCTGTTCACGTAGAACCTCTTCCTGGTCAGCCAGTTAAGATTAACAGGGATAGATTTACCCAATCCATTAGTAACCAAAATATCATCCCCATTATCCTCAATGGGTTTGTTCTTCTCATCCATCTTATTTTTATCAGCTAAATTACCTCTAACCCTCTCCAATTCTCTAAGTACATCCACACAGGAGAAATCATTATAAGGTATGTTCACACCCATGCAAGAAGCTCTATGTAACAGTTCAGAATTGGAGAGAACATCAAAAGTATTAGTACAAGCAGTGTGTTTACCTCCCAAGTCTTTTTTCTGGGCAAGATCAATAGCTTTAGCTTCAATATTCTCCTGCATCCTCTGCACATTACGCTTGCTGAATTTAAGAGCTGCTTCTGGAGCTAGAAGGGGAGTGAGAATAATCTCCTCACTGCATTCAGAAGATGGGAGTTGTACCACATAATCACAGTTGTTCTTCAAGCCTGCATCAACATCTCCCTCCACCTCCACAATCTGAGCAGGGTTAGAAACCACAGCAGCATAAGATAATGATCGACGAATAGCAGATGAATTTTGTACCTTCATTTCCTGACTCATACTTCCATTCCCCCTCGAAACACTGGTTTCACCATGATTCAAAGTTGTCAACCATTTAGAGGTATCTTGGATCATATGATTTCCTGCCAGCTCATGCTCTTTAGCCATCGTTTCAGTGAGAAGAGAGGAGTCCACCTCACTGTGAGAAGACATGGACATCTCTTGCTCCTGTGGAGATAGACGACAGGTCTTGCCCCCACGAGCAGATGTTTCCCCTTTCTCCCCACTTTTCAAATTATAATGTTCTTCATCCACCCCCTGATCAGCGCGCTTGCGCTTAGGAGTCTGATCAGGCTTAGAGGGGTTGTCTTTGGCATCAACACACACAGCCTCTTCGTCAACAGCATTAGCCACCAGGATTTCTTCCACCTCAAATGTAAATTTATAGAAACGCCCTCCCAGCACCCCTTCAGGTGTGTTGGGTAGTTGTTTCACAGATCGACATCCTATTTTAGCTCTCACAGAAGACGGGCGATTCAAAGTAGACATATCAACTTCCAGGGTTATACCCACAAGCCCCCCCACATAAGCTACAGTTTTATCACAGCGTTTCTTAGGAGGGATTCTCCCAATCCTCACCCAAGCAACTTCTAGGAGCCCTTCAGAGTCTATATCCTCAGACCAGGGGGAAAATTTAACAGCCACACCACACTTTTTCAGTTTAACATGTTCAACGAAAAGAGAACGATCAACTTCTCTGGGGTTAGGCATCCTCATCACAAACATGTTCAGAGCAAAGAACTTAGCAGAACAGCGCCATCCCTGACCCACATAAACACTAAGCTCGTGCTCTATGTCTTTGGTTAGCGCATCCCCCTCGGTGATAGTAACAACAACATTGAAAATCCTCTCCCTAGGCTGTCTATCCACGCTGAAATCAGGAATATAGAAGAACCCCTGCCCTTTGCTTTGAAAACCACACGTAGCAGGCGAAAATTCTCAAGGTAAAAATTCAGTGCATATCACAGGCAGGTGCCCTTCTTCTTGCACTGCTCACACATAGCTTGAGCACATCTAGCAGTAGGATGACCATTCAGATTACAGATCTGACATGGGAGAGAAGGAGGGGCATTGTTACCAGCATAAGCAGGAGGATCACGCGCACCAGAGATGCAGGGTTCTTCTCCACCGCACGAGGCTCGCTCGTGTTCCCTTCTTCTTCGGCCCACCTCCCAAATCGAGGGGGAGCAGCAAGATTGCCGCCGGCCGCCTCGTCCCACTTCCTGGATCCAGCATCCCTCGATCCAGAAGCTTTCTGAGTTGAGGATCCGCCTGAATCTGTCTTGCGCTTCCACACGTTGCGGTCGAGGCTGCGACCGCGTCCCAGGCCGCGGTCGAAACGCCCAGCCCCCCGACCATGGCGCCCAGCCCCAAATCCCTCCTCTCTCATAGTGTTAACCTCACGAATCGGATCAGGGTGGGGTGGAGAGCTCGCAACTTGAGCAAAGGAACGAGGATCACCACGGATTTTGCCCTCCCACCAGGCGAAGGATATAGGAACCCTAGTTTTTGGAGGCGACGGCGCATCCCAGAAGTGAGAAAGGCCCTCGCTGAGATCTAAAATGGGGGAGAGCAGAATCGGGTGTGGATTTATATGAGCGGCACCCAACGAAACCCTAGTTTTAGGGGATCCATGGCGGTCGGATCTCATCTGTCCCACGTGGCGAGCATTAGAGACATGGCTACCTGGTCCACGCCCCAGGATCCCTGGCCCTCCTGTCAGATGCATGGGGCGGCTCCAGGCCCTTCGCGCGTCCGCTCTCTGTTGACCCACGGTCAAATCCTTCGCCGCACCGGCAGCGGCCGTGCTCGGCGCCGGAATCCTGTCACCAACGCGAGCAAAATGGCAAGTAAAAGCGACGATGTCGCCGATGTCGAAGGACTCACCCTCCCGGAGGAATCGCGCGTCCACCGTCTTCCCGCGCTCGTCCAGAAGCACGATGCGCAGCGCCTCTCGTCGGAGCCAGAGAATGCCGACGTCCAGCGAGATCCGCCGCGCCAACACGAGATCCAAAGCGAACCAGACCCGCCAACGCGCGTCACCCGCCGCGTCGGGGTCGCTCGCACCGCCAGAGCTGCTAGCATCAGCCGCGCTGTCCGTGCTGTGCGCATCACCCGCGCCGCCTCCGCCGCGTGCAACGCCCACGCTGTCGGTGCCGCGAGCCACTGCGCTGCTCGCGCCGCGCGTGGCGCCCACACCGTGCGCCTCCGCGTCGCCCACTCCCTGTGCGCCGCCTGCATCGCCCAAGACGCGTCGAGCGCGTCGGTCGCGTGTGTTGCCCGCCATCCTCGTCACCGTGATCTAGTTGAAGATCGAGCTTCACCGTGATCTAGTTGATGATTTAAGGTTCTATTATGAAGTAATATATGTTTCACGTTGGTTTTGCCAACGTCAAGCTGCTTGAAAACGTTTTGCTGTCTTTTTAAAAAAATTCGTTTCGACGTAATTTGTAGTTTGATCTTCATGATATAAATGAGACACGTGTAGCGCCCGAATTCTACGGCTTGCCTCTGCCTGATCCGACACATTGGGTGACTGACTGCACCGCGCAGAGGAACCGATCAAGAATCACTTAGCCACGACGCACGCCAGCCTCGACGACCGGTCGGTCGGATGAGCTCGAGCGGTAGAGTGCGCGGCAGGTGCGCCGTCGGCGAGATGGGATAGGCTCGCCGCATCCATCCTGGCTTCAATCCCTCGCCCTAATCAAATCACGAGATCGCGGCGGCCCCCGCGAGAAGATGCCGAGAGCGATCGCCGAGCGCGGCACCGAGATCGATCGACCCATCTGCCGCCGTCGGATTCTCTGGGCCCCCGGCCAGAACCGAACGGGACGGGTTCAGGCCAGCCAGGCCAATTGCCCTCCTCTGAATTGCTCGCACGCTGCAATTGCAACAGACACTCTTGCGTTAGCATTTCATCAGCAAACTATAAAATGCTTACCGAACCACTCCCTCCGTACCAAAATATAAGCCGTCTATTTTATGCTCTGTGCGAAACCGAAAAAACGTCATTTTGATACGGAGGCACGTAGTCAATGTTTTAAATAGCGGGTGATGGAAAATAGCAGCGAGCCTTAAAATCAGCTATAGCGGGTTATATCGGGCTATAGCGGGCTATTTATGAAGACGACGATTTAGCGGCACCCTGCTGAAAAGGCTATAGCCCGCTATAGCTATAGCCGGCTATCTAAAACTCTGCACGTAGTACATGTAATTTCAGCAAACAAGAAACTGAATCTCTTGCAATTGCAGTGGACACTCTGGTGCATTATTCCTGCCTGAATTACGACCAATGCGGGCATGTGGTGCGCACTGCTGCTCCCCGTTCTTCTTCAGGTGAGATGTGCTGAGCGGCTACAACTAGATCTCCACTACCAAAGAGAGCCTCAAGACGATCCCTCCTGGCTAAGTCATGCAGCAGTAGGTCAGGCGCTCCATCCACCACGCCTCTGAATGCAACCAGGGCCGAACTTTCCATCCCAACTTTCTTAACTGAACGACAAAGGAATCCATCCGATCGAGATTTGGTGAGAAAAAGAAAGAACTCATCTCCAAGTGACGGATGGATCGTCATGGAGCCGCATCGAGCTCGGCCGTAGTAGGTCAGGTTTGGGCAAGGAGTTGCCTTCAAGGCTCTGTAATCTACTATGTAACCCAGCCCTGTGGTTGCTGCTGCTGCTGCTGCCCTCCTAGGAATATATGCGCATCAATCTCAAGCCCATCTTTTCCATCTTTCATCCTTCTTTTCCTCTGAAGAGACACGCTCAGCTTTCTATCCAACTTTTGTTATTAAAATCTTGTGTCTAGAGGGATCCCTACGACTGCCCAACCCACCGCGTTTTATCGCGTTTTCATCGTAACTCACTCTCTGTCAAAAAGGAGCTTCGGCCTAATAATTCCAAATGCAGGCAGCGCCATGCCTTCAAGAACACATGATTAATGGATTCCTTGCATCCTTTAGCCGAGTAGACTAGTCATCAACAAAGCTAGCGAAATAGACATGCTAGGCTCGATAAAGCACTATTCTCAAGTCCTGCTGATAAGCTAGGCTTTAGCATTCGAAAGAAAAGAAGAAAAGAGCCGACGAGCTAGGGTTCTTTTCCTTGACACGAACTTTTCGGAAAGACATTGTCGGCCATGTACCAAGCCCTTGCTCACCAGAAACAGGAACAGTGCCACAAAACTGATGTAGAAGCACTAGGCAGCAATCAAACACCATATATGCAGACGGAGGAAGGAGGAGGGAGGAAGAACGCCATGAAGTGCGGGGCAAGGGATGCTAATTTTGACCCAGTGCTACTCCTTCTCCTTGGGTGAAAAGGCCCAGGGATAAATTGGTGCGCAAGCGATTTTTCACGAGGCCACATAGCCATCCATCCTGCACCTACCTAGCACTGCACACTGCAGACCTCATCACATCCGGAGCTTCTCCTTGTTCTCTTCTGCAGATCACTACTGGAGTCTTGAGAGCCACCCTTTTTGCAGGTGAGGCGTAAACATCAGTACTTCCCCCGGTGTTGGTCAGATAAGCCTATGTAGCCTGTAGGTATGTCTCTGAGGAATCCCTGGCTGGTAGTAGTACATTACAGTGGAGTAAAGCTTCTGAAAGTGGCGCCGGATACCGAAAGGAAAGTAGAAAACGAGGCCAAAGCTAGGAGAAAAGCCCGGGAAACCTCACGAATACGCTGGCTGAGGCGTTCGTCCCAACTAATGTATCTGCTTTTCTGCGCATACATTTTTTGCTGAATGTGGATTTTTCGCCAGCGTTTGCGTTGCGCGTCGATGGCCGATCTTTCCACGTGTGAAAACCACGTAGCACTCGACTGAGCGCGACGCCGGCGTACGGCCCGGCAAAACTAATAAATCCTCCATCCATGATCGGTCCACAGGACGACTGCATGCTCTGGACGGGGGCGGCTGATCAGACGGCAATGTTGTAAGAGAGATCGTGCGATTTTATTCTCTTCAGAGGGCTTTTGTGCCGGGCACACTTGGATCAATGATGATTTTATTGTCCGGTCAATGGCCGCGCACGCGCTAGCTGATCGGTCATTGAGTGCGGCCGAGAAGAACCAAGAATGACGTTAAAAATGACACCTAAAGCCTCTCTAGCTTTTGCGCTGGGAACCGCCAGAGGATCAGCATTTTGCCTGTTGTTTAAAACGCAGACGCTTCTAGCGCCATGCCAATCTGGCAATCTGGCATGCCAATCAATCTGCGCGTGGGATCCTTGGAAGGCAAGGGAGGGACATGGCAAATCAAATCGAAATCGATATCAGGTTGGTAGTTAGCATGTGAGATGAAACGTTGCATTTCGACCATGTCCATCATTGCTGGCTGGCTGGACGGACGGATGGATGGCACTGTATTATCAGGGGGATATATATATATATATATATATATATATATATATATATATATATATATATATATATGCGCGTGTGCATTAATGAAGATGGGTTAGTTTTTAATTGCGATCGCTACTCGTGCATACGGATGGATCATGCTCGATTCCGTTGCGGCCACATAGATTAGATGACAAACGTGCATGTCGAGGGCAATTAGGGGGTTAAGATCAAGCGCGCCCCACCACTAATTGAGTGGCTAGCTGTGAAGTGTGAACTGTGTCGGTCGGTCCTCTATTCACCCCCCAGCGCCTCGTTCAGTCTCCTTTTTTGAGCCTTTGATCCGATCCGGCCATCTTCTCTGTCGGGCTCGAGCGAACGGCAGAAAACATGGACGTTGAAGGCTAGGATTACCGAAAACACGAGTTTACAGTTTTGTGTCAGAAATCGCTAATTATGAGCCTTGACCTGATCCGGCCGTCTTCTCCTTCCGGCTCTGTACTTCAAACACCGAGAGATTTCCTCTGTGTCCCTGCGAAGCTCTGCTGCATCGACTGTACGCTCATGCGTCCTTGGCAGCTGGTCCAGTGCAGTGCCCCTGATCGAGCCTGGGCAACCAAACCGTACCACGGCGATGGACACCACATGACCAAATCATGGCTCAGCCTGACGAGTCCGTGTCAAAAACATCACCAAGAATTAGCGAGCGATCAGATCATCATCATCCTACGGAATGTTAGAGTTATACTATAGAGTACTACTGCCATATATGTCTTCTGGAGGATCGGTCGGCGGACGTACCAACCTCGAACCGCCTCAACCGACGTACAGATCATACCAGACGCCTGTGCACTATAGGCTATACTACCATATATGTCTTGTGCGTGGTTGTTCTTGCTCCCTCCCGTCCTGATCCAACCAATAAATTGTGCGGATTGGATCATCTCTATCCAGGTCACTGTGCATGATTTAAGACTGACGCATACTGGAGTATGTAGTATGGTAGGGAGGGTGCGTCATGCTTCAAGCTACATTTCGGCCGACTTTAAATTGGTTATATAGTCATTCGTTTCATTATTGCAATGCAAGCGAAGCATGGACGTAGCAATAAAACAAAAGAAAAGAAAAATGCTTACTTATGCGCACTCAAGAAAATCGATAATGTAAGGCAAATTAAAATCAAATGCACCATAATTGGATGACCTTGATATCTTTCTATGTATTTTTTAAGAAAGGACATTTTCCATTTTGATGTTCTATGTCTAAATAGTTACTTCCACAGCATTTTTTTTCACATGCAAGCATGTCACCTCAGCATGCAACATGCATAGGAAAAAGGCAACCTCAACCTATGCAACCATTGCAGCATATGCATATGATTGGTCTCCATTGCGCATTGCATGTTGCATCTTCGGGATGATGAAAAAGGGTCCCTCGCTTTATATTATAAAGCAACCATCACCGCATTATATCCGAGAGACGGTACAAACTCATGCCACCTCCGCACGAATGTGCGAAGAAGACCGCTTGAAGCCAACGAAGACCTCCATCATGACAACTACAATGGAGAGGTGAAACGGACCACGGCAAAGCCAAGACTCCAAAGCGGTGCCTCCCAAGGGTACGACCACAGATAGCTGCCACCGGCCGATCGTACAGATCAAGTTTTCACCCAGAGTGGGACGCCGTGACGGAGCCTACAGGAAGGATATGACATCCACGGACGCCGCCACCATCGGCCAGTACAAGGACTGGGCAAGTGATGTACCCCAGCACGCACACTCCTCTGTCTGACCCTAGCTCCGCCAACCACCCGCAACCAAGCCACCCACGTGGCCATGGCTGCCCGCCCGCACCTAAGACGCATGCTCTGCCCATGAATTCCATGCCTCCCGTCGCCAGGGCCGCCGCCCAACATCCAGACACCCCCAAGACCATCCCAAAGAGGTTGGCTTTGGTCAAAGTGGACACACTCTACCGACGAAACCGCAGCATTCGTCCACCTCGAAACATCGCCGGAGCGGCAACCGCCTGCACACGGGCGGGGAAAGGGAGAGGTGGAGTGCTACTTGTGAGCTGCGTTGGGATTTTCTCGAAGAAGAGAGAAGATGCAGTACAATGGATATAAGTATTTCCTCCAGTTAAGAACCAAGGTTATCAATCTAGTAGGAGAATCACGCAAAGCCTCGTGAACAGCACATGCACACACAAAAACAAATACTTGCACCCAACACAAACAAGAGGGTTGTTCAATCCCCTTGGCGGATATTTGCAAATATCAAATCTTGTAGTGGTAGATGGATAAATTACAAAGATAAAATAAAAAAGTAAGTAAAAATTGCAGCAAAGTATTTTTGTGTTTTTATATATGATAGTAGTAGACCGGGGGCCATAGTTTTCACTAGAGACTTCTCTCTTGAGCACATAGCATACGGTGGGTAAACAAATTATTGTTGGGCATTTGATAGAAAAGCGCATAGTTTTGACGATATTCAAGGCAATGATCATGTATATAGGCATCATGTCCGAGACAAGTAGACCGACTCATGCCTGCATCTACTACTATTACTCCATCCATCGATCGTTATCCAGCATGCATCTAGGGTATTAAGTTAATAAAAACAGAGTAATGTGTTAAGCAAGATGACATGATGTAGACAAAGTAAATCCAAGCAATATGAATAAACTCCATCATTGTATCCTTAAAGGCAACAATACAAAATACTTGTCTTGACCCCTACTTTGTCACTGGGATAGATTACTGCATTGAACCCATCACAAAGCACCTCTCCCATTGCAAGACAAATCGATCTAATTGATCAAACCAAACAGATAGATTAGAGAGAAATAGAAAGCCATAACAATCATGCATAAATAAGTTCAGAGAAGACTCAAATATTTCTCATGAATATTCAGATCGTAAACCCAAAATTCATTGGATCCCAACAAACACACCACAAAAAGATGATTACATTGGATAGAACTCCAAGAACATTGAGGAGAACATGGCATTAAAGATCAAAAAGAGAGAAGAAGTCATCTAGATACTAGCTATGAACCCGTAAGTCTGTGATAAACCACTCACACTGAAGGAAATATGCCCTAGAGGCAATAATAAAGTTATTATTTATTTCCTTATAATCATGATAAATGTTTATTATTCATGCTAGAATTGTATTTTCCGGAAACATAATACATGTGTGAATACATAGACAAACAGAGTGTCACTAGTATGCCTCTACTTGACTAGCTCGTTAATCAAAGATGGTTATGTTTCCTAACCATGAACAATGAGTTGTTATTTGATTAACGAGGTCACATCATTAGTAGAATGATCTGATTGACATGACCCATTCCATTAGCTTAGCACCTGATCGTTTAGTATGTTGCTATTGCTTTCTTCATGACTTATACATGTTCCTACGACTATGAGATTATGCAACTCCCGTTTACCGGAGGAACACTTTGGGTACTACCAAACGTCACAACGTAAATGGGTGATTATAAAGGAGTACTACAGGTGTCTCCAATGGTCGATGTTGGGTTGGCGTATTTCGAGATTAGGATTTGTCACTCCGATTGTCGGAGAGGTATCTCTGGGCCCTCTCGGTAATACACATCACATAAGCCTCGCAAGCATTACAACTAATATGTTAGTTGTGAGATGATGTATTACGGAACGAGTAAAGAGACTTTCCGTTAACGAGATTGAACTAGGTATTGGATACCGACGATCGAATCTCGGGCAAGTAACATACCGATGACAAAGGGAACAAACGTATGTTGTTATGCGGTCTGACCGATAAAGATCTTCGTAGAATATGTAGGAGCCAATATGGGCATCCAGGTCCCGCTATTGGTTATTGACCAGAGACATGTCTCGGTCATGTCTACATTGTTCTCGAACCCGTAGGGTCCGCACGCTTAAGGTTACGATGACAGTTATATTATGAGTTTATGCATTTTGATGTACCGACGGTTGTTCGGAGTCCCGGATGTGATCACGGACATGACGAGGAGTCTCGAAATGGTCGAGACGTAAAGATTGATATATTGGAAGCCTATGTTTGGACATCGGAAGTGTTCCGGGTGAAATCGGGATTTTACCGGGTTACCGGGAGGTTACCGGAACCCCCCGGGAGCCATATGGGCCATCATGGGCCTTAGTGGAAAGGAGAAAGGGGCAGCCCAAGGTGGCTGCGCCTCTTTCCCCTCCCCTAGTCCTATTAGGACTAGGAGAAGGTGGCCGGCCCCCCTCTCTCCCTTCCCCTCCGAGGAATCCTAGTTGGACTAGGATTGGGGGGAGGAATCCTACTCCCAGAGGGAGTAGGACTCTCCTGCGCCTCCCTCTTTGGCCGGCCAGCCTCCCCTCCTCTCCTCCTTTATATACGGAGACAGGGGCACCTCTAAACACACAAGTTGACACAAGTTGATCCACGTGATCGATTCCTTAGCCGTGTGCGGTGCCCCCTGCCACCATATTCCTCGATAATACTGTAGCGGAGTTTAGGCGAAGCCCTGCTGCTGTAGTTCATCAAGATCGTCACCATGCCGTCGTGCTGACGAAACTCTTCCCCGACACTTTGCTGGATCGGAGTCCGGGGATCATCATCGAGCTGAACGTGTGCTCGAACTCGGAGGTGCCGTAGTTTCGGTGCTTGATCGGTTGGATCGTGAAGACGTACGACTACTTCCTCTACGTCGTGTCATTGCTTCCGCAGTCGGTCTGCGTTGGGTACGTAGACAACACTCTCCTCTCGTTGCTATGCATCACATGATCCTGTGTGCGCGTAGGAAATTTTTTGAAATTACTACTAAACCCAACAGTGGCATCCGAGCCTAGGTTAATGATGTTGATGTTATATGCACGAGTAGAACACAAGTGAGTTGTGGACGATACAAGTCATACTGCCTACCAGCATGTCATATTTTGGTTCAGCGGTATTGTTGGACGAGACGACCCGGACCAACCTTACGCGTACGCTTACGCGAGACCGGTTCCCTCGACGTGCTTTGCACAGAGATGGCTTGCGGGCGACTGCCTCTCCAACTTTAGTTGAACCAAGTATGGCTACGCCCGGTCCTTGCGAAGGTTAAAACGGAGTCTATTTGACAAACTATCGTTGTGGTTTTGATGCGTAGGTGAGATTGGTTCTTACTTAAGCCCGTAGCAGCCACGTAAAACATGCAACAACAAAGTAGAGGACGTCTAACTTGTTTTTGCAGGGCATGTTGTGATGTGATATGGTCAAGGCATGATGCTGAATTTTATTGTATGAGATTATCATGTTTTGTAACCAAGTTATCGGCAACTGGCAGGAGCCATATGGTTGTCGCTTTATTGTATGCAATGCAATCGCGATGTAATGCTTTACTTTATTACTAAATGGTAGTGATAGTCGTGGAAGCATAAGATTGGCGAGACGACAACGATGCTACGATGGAGATCAAGGTGTCGCGCCGGTGACGATGGTGATCATGACGGTGCTTCGGAGATGGAGATCACAAGCACAAGATAATGATGGCCATATCATATCACTTATATTGATTGCATGTGATGTTTATCTTTTTATGCATCTTATCTTGCTTTGATTGACGGTAGCATTATAAGATGATCTCTCACTAAATTATCAAGAAGTGTTCTCCCTGAGTATGCACCGTTGCAAAAGTTCTTCGTGCTGAGACACCACGTGATGATCGGGTGTGATAGGCTCTACGTTCAAATACAACGGGCGCAAAACAGTTGCGCACGCAGAATACTCAGGTTAAACTTGACGAGCCTAGCATATGCAGATATGGCCTCGGAACACGGAGACCGAAAGGTCGAGCGTGAATCATATAGTAGATATGATCAACATAATGATGTTCACCGATGAAACTACTCCATCTCACGTGATGATCGGACATGGTTTAGTTGATTTGGATCACGTGATCACTTAGAGGATTAGAGGGATGTCTATCTAAGTGGGAGTTCTTTAATAATATGATTAATTGAACTTAAAATTTATCATGAACTTAGTCCCTGATAGTATCTTGCTTGTTTATGTTGATTGTAGATAGATGGCTCGTGCTGTTGTTCCGTTAAATTTTAATGCGTTCCTTGAGAAAGCAAAGTTGAAAGATGATGGTAGCAATTACACGGACTGGGTCCGTAACTTGAGGATTATCCTCATTGCTGCACAGAAGAATTACGTCCTGGAAGCACCGCTGGGTGACCAGGCCTGCTGCTGGAGCAACGCCAGATGTTATGAACGTCTGGCAGAGCAAAGCTGATGACTACTCGATAGTTCAGTGTGCCATGCTTTACGGCTTAGAATCGGGACTTCAACGACGTTTTGAACGTCATGGAGCATATGAGATGTTCCAGGAGTTGAAGTTAATATTTCAAGCAAATGCCCGAATTGAGAGATATGAAGTCTCCAATAAGTTCTATAGCTGCAAGATGGAAGAGAACAGTTCTGTCAGTGAGCATATACTCAAAATGTCTGGGTATAATAATCACTTGATTCAATTGGGAGTTAATCTTCCAGATGATTGCGTCATTGACAGAATTCTCCAATCACTGCCACCAAGCTACAAGAGCTTCGTGATGAACTATAATATGCAAGGGATGAACAAGACTATTCCCGAGCTCTTCGCATTGCTAAAAGCTGCGGAGGTAGAAATCAAGAAGGAGCATCAAGTGTTGATGGTTAACAAGACCACTAGTTTCAAGAAAAAGGGCAAAGGGAAGAAAAAGGGGAACTTCAAAAAGAACGGCAAGCAAGTTGCTGCTCAAGAGAAGAAACCCAAGTCTAGACCTAAGCCTGAAACTGAGTGCTTCTACTGCAAGCAGACTGGTCACTGGAAGCGGAACTGCCCCAAGTATTTGGCGGATAAGAAGGATGGCAAGGTGAACAAAGGTATATGTGATATACATGTTATTAATGTGTACCTTACCAATGCTCGCAGTAGCACCTGGGTATTTGATACTGGTTCTGTTGCTAATATTTGCAACTCGAAACAGGGACTACAGAATAAGCGGGCACTGGCAAAGGACGAGGTGACGATGCGCGTGGGAAACGGTTCCAAAGTCGATGTGATCGCGGTCGGCACGCTACCTCTACATCTACCTTCGGGATTAATATTAGACCTAAATAATTGTTATTTGGTGCCAGCGTTGAGCATGAACATTATATCTGGATCTTGTTTAATGCGAGACGGTTATTCATTTAAATCAGAGAATAATGGTTGTTCTATTTATATGAGTAATATCTTTTATGGTCATGCACCCTTGAAGAGTGGTCTATTCTTACTAAATCTCGATAGTAGTAATACACATATTCATAATGTTGAAACCAAAAGATACAGAGTTGATAATGAAAGTGCAACTTATTTGTGGCACTGTCGTTTAGGTCATATCGGTGTAAAACGCATGAAGAAACTCCATACTAATGGACTTTTGGAACCACTTGATTATGAATCACTTGGTACTTGCGAACCGTGCCTCATTGGCAAGATGACTAAAACACCGTTCTCCGGTACTATGGAGAGAGCAACAGATTTGTTGGAAATCATACATACCGATGTATGTGGTCCGATGAATATTGAAGCTCGTGGCGGATATCGTTATTTTCTCACCTTCACAGATGATTTGAGCAGATATGGATATATCTACTTAATGAAGCATAAGTCTGAAACATTTGAAAAGTTCAAAGAATTTCAGAGTGAAGTTGAAAATCATCGTAACAAGAAAATAAAGTTTCTACGATCTGATCGTGGAGGAGAATATTTGAGTTACGAGTTTGGTGTACATTTGAAAAACTGTGGAATAGTTTCGCAACTCACGCCCCCCGGAACACCACAGCGTAATGGTGTGTCCGAACGTCGTAATCGTACTTTACTAGATATGGTGCGATCTATGATGTCTCTTACAGATTTACCGCTATCATTTTGGGGATATGCTTTAGAGACGGCCGCATTCACGTTAAATAGGGCAACATCAAAATCCGTTGAGACGACGCCTTATGAACTATGGTTTGGCAAGAAACCGAAGTTGTCGTTTCTTAAAGTTTGGGGCTGCGATGCTTATGTGAAAAAGCTTCAACCTGATAAGCTCGAACCCAAATCGGAGAAATGTGTATTCATAGGATACCCAAAGGAAACTGTTGGGTACACCTTCTATCACAGATCCGAAGGCAAAACATTTGTTGCTAAGAATGGATCATTTCTAGAGAAGGAGTTTCTCTCGAAAGAAGTGAGTGGGAGGAAAGTAGAACTTGACGAGGTAACTGTACCTGCTCCCTTACTGGAAAGTAGTTCATCACAGAAAACTGTTTCAGTGACACCTACACCAGTTAGTGAGGAAGCCAATGATAATGATCATGAAACTTCAGATCAAGATACTACTGAACTTCGTAGATCAACCAGAGTAAGATCCGCACCAGAGTGGTACGGTAATCCTGTTCTGGAGGTCATGCTACTAGATCATGATGAACCTACGAACTATGAAGAAGCGATGGTGAGCCCAGATTCCGCAAAGTGGCTAGAAGCCATGAAATCTGAGATGGGATCCATGTATGAGAACAAAGTATGGACTTTGGTTGACTTGCCCGGTGATCGGCAAGCGATTGAGAATAAATGGATCTTTAAGAAGAAGACTGACGCTGATGGTAATGTTACTGTCTACAAAGCTCGACTTGTCGCAAAAGGTTTTCGGCAAGTTCAAGGAATTGACTACGATGAGACCTTCTCACCCGTAGCGATGCTTAAGTCCGTCCGAATCATGTTAGCAATTGCCGCATTTTATGATTATGAAATTTGGCAAATGGATGTCAAAACTGCATTCCTGAATGGATTCCTGGAAGAAGAGTTGTATATGATGCAACCAGAAGGTTTTGTCGATCCAAAGGGAGCTAACAAAGTGTGCAAGCTCCAGCGATCCATTTATGGACTGGTGCAAGCCTCTCGGAGTTGGAATAAACGTTTTGATAGTGTGATCAAAGCATTTGGTTTTATACAGACTTTTGGAGAAGCCTGTATTTACAAGAAAGTGAGTGGGAGCTCTGTAGCATTTCTGATATTATATGTGGATGACATATTACTGATTGGAAATGATATAGAATTTCTGAATAGCATAAAGGGATACTTGAATAAAAGTTTTTCAATGAAAGACCTCGGTGAAGCTGCTTACATATTAGGCATTAAGATCTATAGAGACAGATCAAGACGCTTAATTGGACTTTCACAAAGCACATACCTTGACAAAATTTTGAAGAAATTCAAAATGGATCAAGCAAAGAAAGGGTTCTTGCCTGTGTTACAAGGTGTGAAATTGAGTAAGACTCAATGCCCGACCACTGCAGAAGATAGAGAGAATATGAAAGATGTTCCCTATGCATCAGCCATAGGCTCTATCATGTATGCAATGCTGTGTACCAGACCTGATGTGTGCCTTGCTATAAGTTTAGCAGGGAGGTACCAAAGTAATCCAGGAATGGATCACTGGACAGCGGTCAAGAACATCCTGAAATACCTGAAAAGGACTAAGGATATGTTTCTCGTATATGGGAGTGACAAAGAGCTCATCGTAAAAGGTTACGTTGATGCAAGCTTTGACACTGATCCGGACGATTCTAAATCGCAAACCGGATACGTGTTTACATTAAACGGTGGAGCTGTCAGTTGGTGCAGTTCTAAACAAAGCGTCGTAGCGGGATCTACATGTGAAGCGGAATACATAGCTGCTTCGGAAGCAGCAAATGAAGGAGTCTGGATGAAGGAGTTCATATCCGATCTAGGTGTCATACCTAGTGCATCGGGTCCAATGAAAATCTTTTGTGACAATACTGGTGCAATTGCCTTGGCAAAGGAATCCAGATTTCACAAAAGGACCAAACACATCAAGAGACGCTTCAACTCCATCCGGGATCTAGTCCAGGTGGGAGACATAGAGATTTGCAAGATACATATGGATCTGAATATTGCAGACCCGTTGACTAAGCCTCTTCCACGAGCAAAACATGATCAGCACCAAAGCTCCATGGGTGTTAGATTCATTACAGTGTAATCTAGATTATTGACTCTAGTGCAAGTGGGAGACTGAAGGAAATATGCCCTAGAGGCAATAATAAAGTTATTATTTATTTCCTTATAATCATGATAAATGTTTATTATTCATGCTAGAATTGTATTTTCCGGAAACATAATACATGTGTGAATACATAGACAAACAGAGTGTCACTAGTATGCCTCTACTTGACTAGCTTGTTAATCAAAGATGGTTATGTTTCCTAACCATGAACAATGAGTTGTTATTTGATTAACGAGGTCACATCATTAGTAGAATGATCTGATTGACATGACCCATTCCATTAGCTTAGCACCTGATCGTTTAGTATGTTGCTATTGCTTTCTTCATGACTTATACATGTTCCTACGACTATGAGATTATGCAACTCCCGTTTACTGGAGGAAACTTTGGGTACTACCAAACGTCACAACGTAAATGGGTGATTATAAAGGAGTACTACAGGTGTCTCCAATGGTCGATGTTGGGTTGGCGTATTTCGAGATTAGGATTTGTCACTCCGATTGTCGGAGAGGTATCTCTGGGCCCTCTCGGTAATACACATCACATAAGCCTTGCAAGCATTACAACTAATATGTTAGTTGTGAGATGATGTATTACGGAACGAGTAAAGAGACTTGCCGTTAACGAGATTGAACTAGGTATTGGATACCGACGATCGAATCTCGGGCAAGTAACATACCGATGACAAAGGGAACAACGTATGTTGTTATGCGGTCTGACCGATAAAGATCTTCGTAGAATATGTAGGAGCCAATATGGGCATCCAGGTCCCGCTATTGGTTATTGACCAGAGACATGTCTCGCTCATGTCTACATTGTTCTCGAACCCGTAGGGTCCGCACGCTTAAGGTTACGATGACAGTTATATTATGAGTTTATGCATTTTGATGTACCGAAGGTTGTTCGGAGTCCCGGATGTGATCACGGACATGACGAGGAGTCTCGAAATGGTCGAGACGTAAAGATTGATATATTGGAAGCCTATGTTTGGACATCGGAAGTGTTCCGGGTGAAATCGGGATTTTACCGGGTTACCGGGAGGTTACCGGAACCCCCCGGGAGCCATATGGGCCATCATGGGCCTTAGTGGAAAGGAGAAAGGGGCAGCCCAAGGTGGCTGCGCCTCTTTCCCCTCCCCTAGTCCTATTAGGACTAGGAGAAGGTGGCCGGCCCCCCTCTCTCCCTTCCCCTCCGAGGAATCCTAGTTGGACTAGGATTGCGGGGAGGAATCCTACTCCCAGAGGGAGTAGGACTCTCCTGCGCCTCCCTCTTTGGCCGGCCAGCCTCCCCTCCTCTCCTCCTTTATATACGGAGGCAGGGGCACCTCTAAACACACAAGTTGACACAAGTTGATCCACGTGATCGATTCCTTAGCCGTGTGCGGTGCCCCCTGCCACCATATTCCTCGATAATACTGTAGCGGAGTTTAGGCGAAGCCCTGCTGCTGTAGTTCATCAAGATCGTCACCACGCCGTCGTGCTGACGAAACTCTTCCCCGACACTTTGCTGGATCGGAGTCCGGGGATCGTCATCGAGCTGAACGTGTGCTCGAACTCGGAGGTGCCGTAGTTTCGGTGCTTGATCGGTTGGATCGTGAAGACGTACGACTACTTCCTCTACGTCGTGTCATTGCTTCCGCAGTCGGTCTGCGTTGGGTACGTAGACAACACTCTCCTCTCGTTGCTATGCATCACATGATCCTGTGTGCGCGTAGGAAAAATTTGAAATTACTACGAAACCCAACACACACATCGTCGATAGGGCGGCAAGGTTGATGTAGAAGCCCTCCGTGATTGATTCCCCCTCCGGTAAAGTACCGGAGAAGGCCTCCAGATGGGATCGCGGAAGAACAGAGACTTGCGCCAACAGAAAAAGTGTTTCGGGTGGCTCTCTGTTGATTTGGGAGTATTTGTAAATTTATAGAGGCGAAATTATGTCAAGAGGTGCCACGAGGGGCCCACAAGCTCAGGGAGCGCGTCTAGCGATCTTGTCGCTCCCTTGTGGCTCTTCTAGTCTTCTCCCGAACCTTCATGCGTCCCTTCTGGTCCAGATAAAATTAATCCAAAGATTTTTCTCTGTTTGGACTTCGTCTGATATTGATTTTCTAAAAAGCAAAAAAATAGCAAAAAAATAGCAACTGACACTGGGCACTAGGTCAATAGGTTAGTCCCAATAAATGATATAAAATTGTATATAATTGCATATAAAACATCCAAGATTGATACTATAATGACATGGAACAATCAAAAAATATAGATACGTTGGAGACGTATCATGGGGGAGCGGACACATCCACGACCGACACTCCATCATGCTAGCGACGGGTGGCTCGATCACGTCGGCGCCACCCATCCCTCCAACCAACCTCTCCTCCGGACACCCCCTATGTCGTCACCACCATGGCGGCGGGCTCCGAACCACGCGAGGCCATCAACGAAGGCTCGTCCACCGGTAAGAGGAACCCCAAGGACTACCATCCCACCGCTAAGAGAGCTCACCGGGGAGACCATCTACGCCACTACCGCCGTCCAGCT
>NC_041386.1:3623472-3626367 GCF_002162155.2 Triticum dicoccoides | reverse complement strand
ACCAACCATGGTAGGGGCGGACGCCCGCAGCTCGAGCCGCCCACAGCGCTGCCGCCACCGTTCCTGGCGACCAAGGCACACCAGTCCACCTAGCTGCCTGTCGTGGAGGAGCAAAAGTGCCGGAGCGCCGCCACCACATGTCGTGACGCTCGGCCCTACGCCACACTCCGGCCCAGGGCGCCGGCCCGCGCCAGCCCTGCTCGAGCGGGAAGACCCCGAGTCCCTGCCACCACCCGTGAGGGCTAGGCTTCTCATGGCCATGCCCTCGGGCGATGGCGAGGGAGGAGGAGGAGGAGGAAGGGGGCGGTCGGCGAGATCAAGGGTTGCCTTCCGGCCGCCACGCGGGGGCGACTCAGGAGGAGGAGGGTTCTCCGCATCTTCGAGATGAAGGGGGGCATATGGAGCTTTGGCGTTCGCCTACGTTGTCCCCATTCTTTTATCACAGCCTGGTTGCCAAATGGGCGGTAACTAGGCTTTCTGTTGGGCATCTGTCGCTCCTTTCTGCGCAGTTGACAATGATGCGGCGGCGAGTTCTTCGACACAAGCGGTTCGTCCCCAGTGACGATAAACTTTCCTAGTTGGATACTTATGTTCGTGACCAGATTGCAATATAACTTTGTATTCTTGGGTCCTTTATGTAAAATGTAAGGTCTTGGTTGTGGTTTTCGTTTTTAATTGGGTTCTACTATAAGTCGTATTTGTGTCATGTTATGTCTAATGCAACTTCATGTGTCATGTTGTGGTCCTTTCGGGCCCTTTTCCTGGTAAAAAGACATAACCCAAAACCATGATGCAATGGTGTGAGGAACGCAATACGATTTCGATAGTGGATGGTCCATTTGCTCTATTTTTGGATTTAATGGACCAACCTCGGGGCTTCAAAGGCGTGTTTTCAAATTTTAAAAAGTTAAATCAATATATTTTTCGCAAAGGCCAACCTCGGGGCTTCTGCATGCGTGGATGCACATGGACATGATTTTGCTAGATGCAAGACCACTAACACCAAAGCATCAATAAGTATAATATCTCCACTTTTATAAAAAATTAAGTTGGTAATGATGGTGTGTCTGCCATCTTACAATATTTTCGCAAAGTTGATTGAACTTGAAAAAAAAATCAGAGTCCGCTGTTCGAAAATGTTACTCCTACTTCTCAAAAAAAAAGGGAATTCGACTCCTACACAAGTCATGATTACTCGCTGCCTGAGGCCCTGAGGTGTGGGCTCGTTCGCTGAGAAGTGGCGATCGCGCGCGCGCGAACCAAACCAAACTCGATCGCGGAATGGAGCTCGACGCGTGGCTCCTAAATTCGTTGGGCCCGTCCTTTCATGCGTCCCTCTCCTACCTAGCTCACCGTCCCCAACCACCGCCGATTGGCCGCCACAGTGCACTGCGGCCCCGCAATCTTCCCGCTCACTCACACCTCCGACTCCCCCAGAGAAGAGCGCCGTCCTGCCTATATATCCCGCGCATGCACCGGCGTCTCGGCTTAGGCTGCAGCTCCATCGACCGACCGACGTCCGCGCCGCCGCCCGCAGAGACGCACCGACACGGTACGGCATACCTGAGAGCGCCGTAGCGCGCGCCTCCGCCAGGCCGGGTCACCATGAAGACCGGCGCCGGTGATGCGGTCAAGTCGCCGGTGGCCGGGCTGCGGGCCGGGGCCATCGTCAAGCTCAACGCCGCCTTCCTCGCCTTCTTCTTCCTCGTCTACATGGCCCTCCTGCTCCACCCCAAGTACTCCCACATCCTCGACCGCGGCGCCTCCTCCCTCGTCCGCTGCACCTTCCGCGACGCCTGCCCGTCCACGTCCCAGCTCTCACGGAAGGTAAGGTACGTGAGCGTGAGTCCCGGCCGCTGCCACCGGTGGGGTTCTTGCCTTGCCGCCCGACATTAACTCCGGCCGGCCTCGCCTCGCCACCGACACCGAGCATACGTTCTCGATTAATTAACGCGCTCAAATGCATTCCTGCAGCCGGGAGGAAGATCGGCGGCGTCGGCGAACAAGGTGGTGGCGACGGAGCGGATCGTGAACGCGGGGCGCGCGCCGACCATGTTCAACGAGCTGCGCGGCCGGCTGCGGATGGGCCTGGTGAACATCGGCCGGGACGAGCTGCTGGCGCTGGGCGTGGAGGGCGACGCGGTGGGCGTGGACTTCGACCGGGTGTCGGACGTGTTCCGGTGGTCGGACCTGTTCCCGGAGTGGATCGACGAGGAGGAGGAGGACGGGGTCCCCTCCTGCCCGGAGATCCCCATGCCGGACTTCTCCCGGTACGACGACGTGGACGTGGTGGTGGCGGCGCTACCGTGCAACCGGACGGCCCGGGGGTGGAACCGCGACGTGTTCAGGCTGCAGGTGCACCTGGTGGCGGCGCAGATGGCGGCGCGGAAGGGCCGGCGCGACGGTGCCGGCCGGGTGCGCGTGGTGCTGCGGAGCGAGTGCGAGCCGATGATGGACCTGTTCCGGTGCGACGAGGCCGCGGGGCGGGAGGGGGACTGGTGGATGTACACCGTCGACGCGCCGCGCATGGAGGAGAAGCTCCGGCTGCCCGTCGGCTCCTGCAACCTCGCGCTGCCGCTCTGGGGGCCAACAGGTACGTTTACGTACCTACGTAATTCTTGGATTGGATGGCGTACTACGTATAGCAGTATACGTACGTACGTGCGTGCGTGCGTGCGCATATATAATAATTTGCTCCGTCGTGTCGGTCTTGTTGCAGTTGCACCGACGCACGCGTGCAAATATATGCATGTAATGTAAATCAAGCGTGCAGTTGCATCCTCTACGTAGGTGTAGCATCTCTCGTAAGATAGACCGATAATCCTACATCCACTTAAAGCTACGAAGACCTTTTACGTAACCTTCCTTTAAACTTCTCTGCCCCCCCTGATTTTC
>NC_041386.1:3622274-3623183 GCF_002162155.2 Triticum dicoccoides | reverse complement strand
CGCTGATTACGTAAACTACGTAACATCCTCTACGTAGGTGTAGCATCGCTCAAGATAGACAGATATGGGGACGCTGATGGTTCTTGTAGAAATCGGAAGAAAACATCTGAGATAGATAGCAGCAAAGGAAATGCTAAAAGATGACATCACAAGAGCAAAAAAACAAAAGAGCAAAGATTGCCAATTGACATCAAAACCAGAAAATGTCATTTTTGGGGGAAATTTTCTGTCTGCCATATTTGAATCATGCGCGTAGATTTGTCCGAAAAGTACTTTTGTAGTACAATAATTGTTAATTTTATACTTCCATCTTTTGGAGCTTTGCTAGTTTCAGCTAACCAGTTTTCTTTACAAAAAAAAGACACGTAAACTGCAACTTTCAAAGTGCACAATTTTAGTGTTAATTATGTCAGTGCAATTTTTTCAGTCCGTGGGTATATAGTACTATAAATCCAGAGACTGAAAAAATGCATTGACATAACTAACACGAGAATTGCGAAATTTGAAGTGAGCGTGAGATGATAATGATTAGATGTTGATCCATTGGCTTACACTCAAGGCAATCTAGGAATTGACAATCCCATTAATTTACCGCTAATGAAAAAATAGTGTTATCCAGCTCTGAAGCAAGTGTTTGGAGAAAACATGATAATACCAAGAACAGTGATCCCCTCAAAAAATAAGACATCGAAAAACTAGATTATAGCATCGGATCCCCCGCGCGTACGTGTCGGTGCGTTACACAGCTGTGTTATAAGGACATAACACTCCACCTAATGCAATTGAGGCGACGATACAGCGCACAATAATCAAGCCTGCCTCTTTAATTTTCCCGCCTCTCTTTTCCGCCCTTCGTAATGCGGCATATGTATGATCGTAGGGACCATATGCACGTTAATCAACGATTAA
>NC_041386.1:3616687-3621762 GCF_002162155.2 Triticum dicoccoides | reverse complement strand
ATATCTATATCTATCTATCTACAGGAATCTGGTCGGGAAATGCTGCGTCCGATGGATCAATCGATCGAGCTGATAATGCATCGATTCCTATCATCACTCCACTGTCCTTGATGCTAAAAACACAATGTTCCGTAGCCCCCATTCCCAACAAACTTAAGAATCTGGCCCGATCACTGGCTTAATCAACGTACTCATCACTCAGCCGCGTGATGATTACTCCATTCTCACATACTAGTAATACAAAAGTAATTGACGATTGTGCGTGGATAATCAGGGCACACACAAGAACGTACTCCGTCCGTCTAATACAAAGTTAGTATAAAGTTGAGTCGTTTATTTTGGAACAGAGGGAGTACTACGCTACCATATGTTTGGTAACTACACGTATGGCCGTACGTACATTTATTTGCGACCGTTAAATTGGTTCCCAAGTACGTACTATCATATGCATGCGTTCCACGTTAGCCCTACACGTCCTAGCCTTATATCCTAGCTAGTACCTAGCTAGCAAAGCATATATCCCACCATTTGAAATGGAAACTTCTGTTGGTAATCATGGAGCTATCTATCTATCAGCGTCGTGTCACCAGTGCTGCCCAAAAGCGACCCAAGATCTGTCCTCACGGCCACAGCAAGCAGATGGATCAGATCATGATCGATCTAGGTAGGTGCGGTGTGGCTCCGTCCCAAGCTAGCTAGCTATTCCCAAGTCTCGACCGATCACTTTCCTGTGCCCTCCCTGCTGCTAATTACTCCCTCCGTTCCAAAATAGATGACCCAACTTTTACTAAAATTAGTATAAAGTTGAGTCATCTATTTTGGAACGGAGGGAGTAGACAAGATCGTCGGACAAGGACGCCACTTCATTCATTGCCTGGTCAGTGAACATGGTAAGAAAAGAAGAACAAGACATGAAATGTTTGAAGTGAGGCTTGAGAAATGACCCGTGGCTGGGGCCTCTGCACCTAACGCTTCTGGTTGCGAGTCCATCTCTCGATCGATCGCCTCCCCGGCCGGCCGGCCATGTCGACCTCGATCGGTCGGTCGAGGGGAGCACTGTGGCGGCGGATGTGTGCGTGCGTGCGTGCGTGCGTCGATCGGTCGATCGACACGTCAGATGGAGCTTAGATTCGGTTGGGGTGGCTTGTCCGATTAGCTGGCTGGCTTAGCTTGTGCATGCACCAAGGGCAATGCCAGGCGATACTTGCATTGCATGCTACTACACTCTAGTAGCGGACTAGATGGACCGACGGCCAATCCACACCAAACGTACGCAACGTCGGAAAAACAACGCAAAAAGTAGCGTGTGTGTGGTTATATAATTCGATCTGCCTTTTGTTGTTGGTGGTGGTTTTGACCTCTCCAGTCTCCGGCAGTAGCTTGCAGTTTGTTTCAAGCTAGCTATGCTCTGGTTGATGGATGGCGTTCACAACTTGCACATGTGCACGTGTGCATGCTCGGAGAAGGACAGAGGCGTGCGTTGCGTGGGTAAAAAACTAAAATGCGTCTATACACATCTGATTCAGGAAAAAAAAGGTTTATAACGTCTTATAATTCGGAACGGATGGAGTACATATTTGGTCCCTCGTCTATTACAATAAAGTTGAGATTTTCTCTGTTAACTCTAGAACTAAAAAACAATGATCTCTCAATACCATCTACACACCCCTTCGATCCATGTTAATTGACGTTGGTTTAGTACAAAGTTAGTACAACTTTTGTACTAAACCAACGTAAAACTGTGTAGTAAAATAGCGCCAATTAATATGCATCAGATGGAGTAGTTTTTTTATTTCTATTTGCAACATTGAAAACGATTTTAGCAATGATGTGATGACGACTTCGCACCCTGAGCAACCCAGTTGGTGTAAAAATGACCACAAAGATAAAAAATATGTAGAAAGTAGGAAAGAGGGAAAATGATTTATAAACAACTAATTCAGAAGGAAATGAGGAAACATATTTTTTGCAGAATACATAAAAATAAAAATAAATTAAAATTATTATGAAACATATTTTAAGTTGAAAATTGAGTGTCCAAAAATACTACTCCCTCCGTTCTAAGATAAATGTCTCAACTTTATACTAACTCTAGTACAAAGTTGTACTAAGTTTAAAACACGTATTTCGAAACGGAGGGAGTACTTCATTTTACATTGTATAAAGGTTGCGTCAATTAACTCTGACCAGAGGGAGTAGTGTTATTTGTCTCTACTAATAAATGATATAGAGACGATAGTGCACATTAGCTTGTGTTTTATCTGTAAGAGCAATGATATACAGACGATAGCTTTCCTTTCCGATTTCTACACAATGAGTCAAAGCATCCATTGGATCGCGTCATTTTACAAATAAGCACCTTTCAAAGAAGGAATTGTTAAAAAATCGTGCGTGCACTGTCATGTGTAGAGTAGTTTTGTACTTCCTCCGACTGGAAAAACTCGTCCCTCAAATGAATGTATTTGACACCAAATTAATGTTAGATACATCAATTTGAGAGACAAGTTTAGGACAAACTTTTTTGGACGGAAGGAGTATCTATAAAGCGAGGCGAGGCCTGTTTCATGGTTTTATAGTTAGGTTCCATTTTTATTTATTTTACTGTTCCTATCACGTTCCGGAATTTAACTAACCATGCATTGCAACCCGTACGTACACAGGCATCCACGAGGTGTTCAACGCGTCAGACCTGACGGTGGTGGACGCCGGCAGCCAGCGGCGCGAGGCGTACGCGACGGTTCTGCACTCGTCCGACCGATACCTGTGCGGCGCCATCGTGCTGGCGCAGAGCATCCGGCGGTCGGGCTCCACCCGCGACATGGTCCTCCTCCACGACCACACCGTCTCCAAGCCGGCCCTCCGCGCGCTGGTCGCCGCCGGCTGGATCCCGCGCAGGATCCGGCGCATCCGCAACCCGCGCGCGGAGCGGGGCTCCTACAACGAGTACAACTACAGCAAGTTCCGGCTGTGGCAGCTGACGGAGTACTTCCGCGTCGTCTTCATCGACGCCGACATCCTCGTCCTCCGCTCCCTCGACGCGCTCTTCCGCTTCCCGCAGATCTCCGCCGTGGGCAACGACGGCTCCCTCTTCAACTCGGGGATCATGGTGCTCGAGCCGTCGGCGTGCACCTTCGAGGCGCTCGTCCGCGGGCGGCGCACCATCCGGTCCTACAACGGCGGCGACCAGGGGTACCTGAACGAGGTGTTCGTGTGGTGGCACCGGCTGCCGCGCCGGGTGAACTACCTCAAGAACTTCTGGGCCAACACCACCGGGGAGCGCGCGCTCAAGGAGCGGCTGTTCAGGGCGGAGCCGGCGGAGGTGTGGTCCATCCACTACCTCGGGCTCAAGCCCTGGCGGTGCTACAGGGACTACGACTGCAACTGGAACATCGACGACCAGCGCGTGTACGCCAGCGACGAGGCGCACCGGCGGTGGTGGCAGGTGTACGACCAGATGGGGGAGGTGATGCGGGGGCCGTGCGCGCTGTCGGAGCGGAGGAAGGTCGAGATCGCGTGGGACAGGCACGTCGCCCAGGAGATCGGCTACGCCGACCAGCACTGGAAGATCAACATCACCGACCCCAGGAAGTGGGAGTAGAGCACCACGCGACGGCGGGTCTCCGTGGACACGAACGTGACTAGTCTAACTGGCCGCGCCGGAGCGGCGGCGGCAGCTGATCGAGCTCGCCGCATTTTGAGTTTCGGTTTCTCTACTATTTTTTGTCCATATAATACGTACGTATACACAAGCATGCATGCATGTGGTCATTGCACAAACTTTGGTGGTTGAATAATGAGTAGTCATTCAGTTGAGGAAATCTCTAGCTAGTTGCAAGCACTAATACTGAAATCACTGGCAGCCCGTTCCATTGGCATTGGTGGCAATATGTAGTACAAACCCCAATTTTATTGTATTCCTCTGATCAAGCTTACTTTACATCCATATAATGTACATTAAAATCAGGGTCAACGCAAAAAAATGACTTTAAAGAAGGTGATGCCGACAAATTTAACAAGTATGACTACACTCACAAACCCAACAGAGCACCATGGTTTTCCAATAACTAGATAAGGTACACAAATACTAACTTGTTGGTAGCAGTTAGAAGTAAGTATCGGCAACAACCAAAGTACATAGTACTATAAATCACCTAAATCCTTTGGCAGTACCTGAAGCATCACATTTCTCAAATGGTGTTAAGCTTCAGTAAACTCAGAACCAATGTGTAAACATAAAATAATAATAAATGCAATAGCGATGACATGTCTTTACCATAGAGCACAAAAATTAGTAGTACCGAACACAAGGATTAAAAAAATCCTCCCAATTCTATCCTATCTCGGATGTCCGCTCCCTCCACGAGAAATCTCAATCCAAATCCATCCATAGCAGCTCAGACAACTACTCCAGCAATGCCAACCGCCCCCAAAAGGGTGTCGAGCTGTTAAGGCCACTGTTCTCAAGCGCATGAGACAGATGTGCCACCTGCTGAAGAGTTATTTTGGTACTTTTGGACCCTTCGTGAGACTTTTTTCTTGGGTTGCAACTTAAATGGGTGAATTGTTGGATCAAGATGTGGTAACACCTGTCTTGGGGCGGAGGAGTCTTCTCCATCTCTCCTTATGGCGTGCATCACGAGAAGGGACAACGGGCTTCCCAAACTTCGCCTCTTGTGATCCTATACGGGAGAGGGGCGATCAGGATTTTAAGAAGCGCACTCGCGCGATCGCTGGCGGCGACGGCTGCGCCGACGACAACTTCTTCCCCGACCTCGGCAACCTTTTCATCAACACATGGGTGACAACATCAACGTCGGCAGTCCTACTCCCGCTACACCGTATGGGATTCTGTCCTCCTTATTTGGAATAGTACTAGAATTCCTATTTCAAATATGTGCCTTAGATCCGATCTATTCATTTACTTTGCTAGTCCACATGATTAGTTCATTCCCTGTTAGTGTCGTCAAGATTTATTTACTGTTTATCATGATCCAAAGTTGTATTTTGTACCTGCCCACCCAGATAAAAGTCATACAAGAACCAAGAAATATGATGCCAAGGAAGCAATGATTTAA
>NC_041386.1:3538184-3616379 GCF_002162155.2 Triticum dicoccoides | reverse complement strand
ATACTACGGCAATAAGTTCTATAACCCAGGCTCCCAACTAACACCATGAGACCGGTAAAATAAAAAAAATATCAAGGACAAACCTCCTCGTCGTCATCATCACCGCCACCGTTCCCTCCTCCCGTGCCGACGACGCCACCCCCGCCGTCCCGCAACCCAGAGGCAGCACTGTCTCTAGCCCGGGAGCTCCCAACCTCCACCTGGTACTTCGCCATGGCCGCGCCATGCGGCCGCGGCGCGCTGCGGCTCGTGCTCATCGCCGTCTCCGCGGCCTTCCTCACCTACACCGCGTTCCTCTCCTCCCGCTCCCTCCTACCCCTCCCCACCGCCTCCTTCCCCGCCGCCACCACCGCCTCCTCCTCCTCCTCCCGTTGCCTCGCCTCTGGCGGCACCGGCAGGCGGAGGCTGTTCCACACCGAGAAGTCTGAAATAAATCTAGAAAATGCGAGCGCCTTACACTGGCCGGGCCAGTAGATGGATCGTGCGTGCTCCACCGACGCGGCGTCGCCGTTTTCGTCGCAAACGCGCCGTCGATGGACCCGATCGCACCCAAGAGGCCAAGACATGAGGCCCCCAAGCACGCTGCATTGACCCCTTCAACCTTGCACTGCTATATTTAAGCGGTGACCCTGCATGCATGCAAGCATGCACGAACCAAGACCAGCCGTACGTCCACTCTCCTCCCTGCGATCGACCTCCGTTCGTGGTCTGGCTGGCTGGCTGGCTGTCTGTCCTCCGGCGACGGCGCGCGCGTGCAGACGAGACGTGCCCATAAACATTTCCCTCCTCCCTTCCGGAGCCCCCTTTCCTGGCCTCTTCTCCTCGGGAGCCTCCCCTTCGCGGGTGCTCCATCCATCCAATCCTATTATGACATTACGAATTTACGATGCCACTCCCCATTGCCTTCCTCCTCCCCCTCTTCTTCCTCCTCGCCGCCACCGCTCCCTCCTCCCGCGCCGCCGACGCCGACGCCGCCCCCGCCGTCCCGCAACCCAGAGGTACCAACGATCCAACCAGCAGCCTTGGATGAATTATCGGCATCGCGTTGGTTGATCCGTCCGTTTGACAGGGTTCTACATAAACTGCGGCGCGGACAAGGAGGTGCAGGTGGGGAGCATCAAGTGGGTCCCGGACGCCGGCTTCATCGCCGTCGGCAACGCCTCCGCCGTCAACAAGCCCGCCATCCTGCCGGTCCTCGCCACGCTGCGCCACTTCCCGGACGCCACCGCGCGCAAGTACTGCTACACCGTCCCCGCCGTCAAGGGCTCGCGCTACCTCGTCCGCACCACCTACTTCTACGGCGGCTTCGACGGCGGCGCCGAGCCCCCCGTGTTCGACCAGATCGTCGACGGCACCCTATGGAGCGCCGTCAACACCGCCGACAGCGCCCGCCGCGGCATGTCCACCTACTTCGAGATGGTGGCGCAGGCGCAGGGCAAGTCCATGAGCGTCTGCCTCGCCCGCCGCCCCGACACCAGGTCCAGCCCCTTCATCTCCGCCCTGGAGCTCGTCGACCTCGAGGACTCCATGTACAACACCACCGACTTCGACAAGTACGTCCTCAGCACCGTCACGCGCAGCGCCATGGGCGCCCAGGGCGAGATCATCAGGTACGCACGCTGCACGTCCGTCGGCGCCGATCGACCGGCACCGGCGCTGCAGCGCATGCATGCATGGCAGTGGCATGGCATCCATCCATGGAGACCCCTAACGCGACGTGCTGCTTGGCATTACCAATTCTAGCTATCCAGATGACCAGTACAACCGGTACTGGGCGCCGTTCACGGACGGCAACCCCACGACGGAGAGCCACTCGCCGATCGCGCCGGCGGACTTCTGGAACCTGCCGCCGGCCAGGGCGCTCAAGGGCGCCATCACCACCAGCCGGGGGAAGAAGCTGACCGTGCAGTGGCCGCCCCTGGAGCTGCCCTTCGCCAGCTACTACGTGGCGCTCTACTTCCAGGACCCGCGCACGGCCAGCCCCTACAGCTGGCGCGTCTTCGACGTCTCCATGAACGGCAAGGACTTCTTCCGGGGGCTCAACGCCTCCGCCGCCGGCGTCATGGTCTACTCCAACACCATTCAGCTGGCCGGGAAGACGGAGATCCTGCTCACGCCCAACGGGACCTGCCCCGTCGGCCCGCTCATCAACGCCGCCGAGATCTACCAGATCGTGCCCGTCGGCGGCAGGACCGCCACCAGCGATGGTATGTGCTACTCAATTTCAGACCCTTCATATCACATGCCGATATGTAGGTACTTTCAGACTGTAAATTGTCATCATCTACACTAGTAATCAGTGTGTTTCACCTTACGTTTGTGAAATTAGTGATTGGGTGATAAAAAGGTTCAGGCTTCTTCTACATTGTGCAGTGGGTGCAATGGAAGATCTCGCGAGGAGCTTGAAGAACCCGCCGCCTGACTGGGCCGGCGACCCCTGCCTGCCGCGGCAGAACTCGTGGACCGGGGTCGGTTGCTCCGACGACTCACCCGTGCGTGTCCTGTCACTGTAAGCATCCAGATTATATGAACTCATCCAGTTGCCAACATGGCTCAAACTGAAATAATTTCGATCAAATTTGGCCACTGGAATTGTGATACAGTATTATGAAACTTAGAGTCAGTGAACTGTTCTGACCATTTCTGCAACAATATGACCTCTGTTCTGTACTACAGGGATCTAAAAAATCGTGGTCTTTCAGGATCGCTTCCCGACAGCATTGGAAATTTGACAGGGATGAATACCATGTAAGCTGTACAATAATAAAACCATTAACCATGTGTGTCAAATAGACAAAATAAGAAAAACACCCCTTCTAACCTTGCCTCTGATCTTTTCACTCCCTGCAGTTCTCTCAGTGGCAACAAACTCTCAGGACCCATACCTGACTTCAGCAGCACGCAGACCTTAACTGCACTGTAAGCCCAATGCATATATTGAATTATTCATCCCAGGATTATTTTCCTGCATGCTAACATTCCACATTTCAAAAAAGGCATCTTGATGGCAATCAGTTCAGCGGAGCGATCAACCCGTCGCTGGGAAACCTCACCAATCTTAAGGAACTGTAAGCGCTCAGTTTCTCCTCCTCAAGTTTCTTTCACCGGCTTTCTTCCCCTGATACATTTGCTCTGCACAATGTCAGGTTCCTGAACAACAACAATCTCTCCGGACTGATACCACCAAGCCTGAAAACCAAGCCTGGACTTGTCATGAGGTATGCCGATTGATGACGAGTAACGAATCGCTCCGCTTAAGTTGTTTACCTTTTTCCTCATGATGATGATATGGTTTGCATGAATAACTTCTGATAGGACTGAGGGAAACAAACTTCAATGAGGCTGGCAAGGAGGAAATATCGTGATGCTAATTTGTGAATCTGATGGTGCACTTATGTATACAAGAGATACAATTTGAAGAAGGGAGAAGAGTGAAAGAGCTTCAGAAAGTGTAGGATGATGATATACTAATGTACCATGTGTATTTATGTGAGCTGAAGATTGATATGATATTTGGCATCCTTTTGAGCCATTGTGTCCTTCTCCTAGTTTAGGAATTAGGACTTTAGGTACATACAATTTTTAGGCCAAAGAATCATTTCCTGGTCTATATAAGGAAAATTGTGTATTATGTTACACTAGAGACTTCATTTAGGAAGAGCAATATGTAGTAGCAGACAGACACACAATTAGCTGATTACTTGCCATCTGATCTCATTATCAGTACTGCTGGACACGGAAACATATTACATAGCTGCGCGGGTAATCCTGATACACAAAAGCCTACACCACGCCCCAAATCCTACTTGCCATCTTGTAAGCCACTGTTGGACATACCAACAAAATGCATAACCGCAGCACAGGCGATCCAGATAGATAAAGCTTAAGCCATACCAGACTCCTAACTAGTACCATCTACCGATAGGTTAGTTCTTAGCAGTGAAGCTGCAAGGTATGCTCACTCCATTTCCTCGTTGTCATCATCACCAACAGCAGCTCGGATGATATGCACCTGAAAAGAAATTCAGTTATTCACATTAGTCAAAAGTAAACACCATCTTGAGTTCACAACTGCGTATCATTCAGATATTAGTGTCCAGTAGGTTTTCAAACCTTGAAGGTTGTAGGCTTGATCAGCTGAAAGACCGTCGAGTCTCCATCCCGAATCACATGATCCAGAGCAAAACCAGCCCAGCCACCACTTAGCCCCTTCTTGTAGGCAAGGTATTTGGACTCGAACTCCTCATCTTTCTCATCCACCAAAGTGATAGTGCAGTCATTCTTTGGCAGGTACGTGTCACAGAAATGGCTTGGGAGACCCTTTTGATCATGCCATACAACAAAGTTAGGACGCAGGAGAATACAAGATCGATGAGCTATGAATTTACTAGGAGGACAAGTCATAGTAGTGCAATACTCACCAACCAGAACCCTCGCACCACATGTGAATGTAGCATCCGCTTCATGAAGGATGGAAATTGAGGGTCAAGTTGTGATTCTAACTCCTCAGCTTTGCTTGCTGCCTCCATCCTAGCTTTCATGGAAATTGGTCCACCTCCACCTCCTGCTAAGTAGATGCTGCCACTTCGCCTTCTAGGAGACCACCTGCAGAAGAAATGGATAGATACGATGAAGTTATTTCACACGATGGAAGAGGTTACAGGTCTTGAGCTCCTATGATAATGATAGCACATATTCACAAACCTTCCCACTCTCTCACTATCTTCTCCCACCTGTCAATTGAAAACAAACCTTACTTGTCAGAGAAGCAAATATGGAATTCAGTTGATTACAGTAGGGACAATACTACAATGGCTCAATGCCTGTATAGTTCTCTTAAGGATACGAGATTTTCCAGAAAAGAATACAAGCTGCCTCTGAACAGAAGCAGTTGGCAGGAAATTTTAGAATCAGAATTTAGAATAACATACACTTGTTTTTATTCTTACTGCTTCATAATAAATTGACAGGGACAGTTCAACAGATAAAAAAAGTGAAGTAAAATCATCTCCGGTTCTGCAACAGGCTGCACTTGCAATCACAGTATGAGCAGCACTAGGCAGTACAAACAGCGAGTAAAAAGCAAATTAGTTGCTATCTCACAGCAAAAGGTGGCTATATCAGTTGCGATCTCACAGCAAAAGGCAAATTAGCTATGCAAGGGACAACATAGAAAATGTATTTAAAGATCACAATACAATGGCTCAATGCCTGAGGCCTTTTGTTTTAGGATAGGACATTTTTAAGCCTTTTGTTCAGATGCCTCTGAACAGAAGCAGAGCAGTTCTAGAGCACCTATGCTAATGCTGCCCCTGTACTTGATTTAACTCTTACTAGTTCATACTTTTAGGAGTAGTAAATTTACATAATCTGGGTCACTTCAACAGACAACAACGTGGAGCAAATATCATCTTCAGTTGAGCAACAGGCTGTACTACTTACAGTATGAGCAGCACTAGACAGTAAAAACAGTGAGGAAAAGTCAAACTAGTTCGTAACGAATTGACATGATCTGGGACAAGACAAGTCATCAACAGATAAAAATGTGAAGTAAACATCATCTTGCAGTTCAACAGTGTATTTGCAGTTACAGTATGAGCAGCAATAGGCAGTAAAAAAAAAACGGCGAGCAAGAGGCAAAATGAGTTGCCATCTCACACCAAAAGATGGACAAAATCAGTTGCCATCTCGCAGGAAAAGGCAAATTAGCTACGCAAGGGACGAAATAGAAACCGTGTGCACGCAAAAATCACAAGAAACAGGTGCATTTATCCATTATAAGCATTTCCCCCGAAAGCTTGGTACAGATCAGGCAAGGGGGCAGGAAGAGATGGACGGGTGGATGGATGGATACCTCCGCGCAGGCGTCGGCGTACTTGACCTCGGGGAGGTGGGCGAGCCGGCGGGACCTCCTCGGCGGCGACGGGACGGGGGTCGCGGCTTCGATGACCCTGCGCCTCTTGTGCTTCTGCTCAGGCGCGAAAACAAGAAAGGGAAATGCACGATTAATGGCGACGAAACGACCGATTCAGCAAAGGGAACGGCCGCGGAAAGAGAAGGCGGCGAGGAGGGAGGGATGAGGGAGAGGGGTGGTGACCATGGGGGAGGGGGTCTTGGGTGCGTAGGTGGCGACGGCGGCGGAGAGGTGGCGCAGGTTGAGCGCCTCCATCTTGCGCTTGTTCTCCTCCACCGTCCTCTCCCGCTCCGCCTCGTACGCCGACATCCCCTTCTTCTCGATCGCCATCGCCGCCGCGCACCTCGATCCCGGAGCAGCCGCAGGTGGTGGTGGGATTGGGTTTCTTGGAGGCGGGGGCGGGGGAATGTTGGGGTTTAAGCCGGGGATTTCGGGGAGTGGTGGAAATCGACCGTTGGAGGCTTCCGGAAGAACGTGTGGGCCGGGCCTGCATGGGCTGGCCCAAACGTCTCCTTGTGTGGGCCGTCTCGTGGTGGTGAGTTCGTTGTGGTTGGTAGTCCTGTTCTGGGCGGATGCATTATCAATGCTGTTTGTTAGCTAGCACGTTGGTTTACAAGAGCATACAGATATTTACTTGACTGCATCACATTGCAAGGGTAGATAGATATTCTACAATGTTCAAACCTTGAAACCTAACTGCTTTGGTCGCTGTTGCTATTTCCAAGAACAATTCTGCTAGTCAGACTGCTACTCTGCTATTAAAATTGGGGTACTGAGTTATCTACATTTACACAGAGATTTTGCGCAAACGCTGCAAGCTGTAAAACAGTTAAATTGTTCTAAATTGCAGATGCACAAAGGAAAAACATTTTGCACGGAGTATGAGAAATCAAAGGTTCTTGCAGATAGAATCGCATTGCAGGCAGCAGCAGAGGGGGTGCCAATAACCATTGTCTATCCAGGAGTCATCTATGGTCCTGGAAAACTTACAACTGGAAACCTTGTTTCCCGCATTGTATGACGACCTTCTTGCCCATGAATAAGTCATATATACTCCCTCTGTCTCAAAATATAAGACTTCGTTTGGCCTAAATCATGTCTTATATTTTGAGACAGAGGGAGTAGTTATTTATCACACATTTGTGTATGATTCATAAAATACAGCGTCTTGACAAATTGTCAGGACCAGAAACTGAACCTCGGTGATTTTTTGCAGTTAATTGAAAGGTTCAATGGCCGTCTACCTGGCTACATTGGAGATGGGTATGATAGAGAATCATTTTGCCATGTCGACGATGTTGTTAGTGGGCACATTGCAGCTATGGAGAAGGGCAGAGTGGGAGAAAGATATCTGCTCACCGGCGAAAACTTGTCATTCATGCATATTTTCAATATGGCTGCTAATATCACAAACACAAAGGCCCCGTACTTCCACGTACCACTCTGGCTGATTGAAATATATGGCTGGATTTCAGTTTTCATTGCTCGAATCACTGGAAAGCTCCCTCTTATCAGTTACCCCGTATGTCCCAGCATTTTTTAAAAAAAATTCTAAGCATTTAACTTTATTGTTTGCATATAGTCCATCCTTGTGGGTTTAATAGTGTCTCCATACTGTGGATTGCAGACGGTTCGTGTTATTAGACATCAATGGGCGTATTCATGTGACAAAGCAAAGAGGGAACTGGGCTACAATCCAAGAAACTTGACTGAAGGTCTAGCTGAGATGCTTTTATGGCTGAAGAACGAGAAACTGATCAAATTTTAGTGTACTTTGCTATTGCTTCCGTTACATTTCACACTTCATGTAGACCGTGATGTTCTATGTACTAGAATCATCAACATGTATATACTGCAGTATGCCACTGTCTTGTTGTATCAAGTTGAGATGTAATAATGTAATACTGAGTCCGTATTCAGATAAAGGAAGAAACGGTATTATTTTTCAGATACTGGTTGATTCTATGCATGCTGCAATTGCATGAATAGTTGCTTTTGGAGTATCGAAAGAAAGACAACTTCAAAAGTTGAGAACAAATGCACCCAAAAGTATGAAAATTTTGTGTAGGCCGAATACTTGGGAGTTGATAGATATGCGCAGATCTTTTGGAGCAATCCATGCTTTGATCAAGATATCAAACATGGCCTTCTGAATACAGTTCCGTATTGAAAATTACGCAATGCCATATTGAAACTCAACAAAAATGCTGAGACAAAGAAAGATAATGACATGAGTAACATGCAACATTCAGCCATTTCATAAATCATAAGTGATGGATAATCTATGTAGAACAGTATGGAATACTCAACTGAGTTAATTTCATGGTAACACTACATGTAGCAGATTAATCCTCTCCTTTGGAAGAGTTTTGCTGAATCAAATAATCAACCGAAAGGTAAAAAATTCAGAATATCAGGCCAATTCTTGCAGCAATTTCCCCAGCGCATCAGGAACAAGGGGGATGTGGAGGCAATCTTGGCCATCAGAGTGCTTTTTGATCTTTATAAGATCATGATCTTTAAACTCTGTCAGGTGGGAGTTCAATGTCACTTGACTGCTCACCAGGAAACGCTCACGGCATTTGGTATACAAGCTGCTGACAGGCATACCTGACAAACATTGCAAATGTGATTTAGTGTACAAAATATGGAAAGTCTTGCAGGGAAAATAAGTTCAATAAAACAGGCTGCCCTGTGCTTCTCAAGAAAAAACACCACATTACTTACCTTCCTCTTTTTCATTTGCTAACTGATATTCAGCAAGAACTCTAAAGACACTTTGTGCATTTGGTGTCAGACTCTGAAGAACAACGAGGGCAGTTTTTGTGGTTTGTGCATGACCGCCACTGGCAAGTATCAATGGGTAGAACACACATTCAACTTTGTAGGGTGCAAATGTTGGGACATGGTACCAGCTCCACTTGAACTGTGTGTGCACCATCTTCTTGTCCCACACTACAGTAAGTCAGTAATTGCCAGTTTAGGATACCTTAAACAATGAAGGCGTTAGAAAAGAAGGAAGCTAAATGTGGCAGGAACTTACATAAAGGTGCGTTGACATGATCCACTGATGCAACAACGTGGATTTGTGGACAGCAAGAAACTTGTGCTAGACACTGCTGTGATTCAGCATCACGCAATGCAGGTCCATCTATATTGTGAATGAGAAGGCACACGCCATCAACCCCATCTTCTGATGTCTGGTTGTTCAAAAACGAGATAATATCATCCATTGATTGGGATGCAAAATTTTGTGATGGTTGGGACCTTGTTCCTGAGTGACGTTTTCGCTTAAGTTTTGTCTGCTCCCAAAACATTTCAGCTATTGTTGCCAATACCTGAAAAAGAAGAGATTAAGAGAGGCAGAATTGGTACTTCAAAGTGCGTTTATGTTACAAATCTAGCAATCAAATGCGGCTGCATTTCCTTTACCCAAGGCATCAAATCTGGCAATCTGGATGTGCAAACCAAGATCGCACGGAAACTTCCTCTAGGTGTTCCATACAATACAACTATAAGACCAATTTTTTCATAGCAATTGAAGTGGTAGTTGGTAGATTTTAATATGCAAAAGTTTACCCCTGTTTCATGTGGTTGTTTCATCTACTTTTCATTCCCAAACCTGTTAGCTAACAGAGGTTAAAGCCAATTGATCTCTGTGAGCGTTGGTTGATAGAAACCAAGCCAATTCAGCCATTTTTGGTTTTTTTGTCCACGAAGACTGAAAGTTCAAGACAGCTACACATGATACATGTGCAACAGTTTTGAAAGCATTTAAAAGAGAGTACAGAGGCAAGCAATTATACAGGCAAGAGATCAGTATATTAGGCAGAAGGCCATACTTGCTTCAAGTTGATGGACGGAAGATAACCATTGACCACAATGACAGTGAAATCGGTCAAGGTCGTGGAGGCAAAATCCTCCAGCAACAGCTTCTTAGACCCAAATCCATACATCAACAGGCCAAAACCGCACCTACAGCAGAACAGCGCGACCATTCATTTCGATCGACATTATCAGTAATCCAAGCAGAAATGAAATTTGTGCGGTGCCGTGGCGCTTATTAGAGTCGGAAGAAGGCGATACCTCAGCTCGAAAAGCCAGTTGCGGTACTGGTCCTTGTAGCTCCTCGTGAGGGCCTCCACCTCCTTCTCGTGCTTCGGGGGGATCTCGGCGAGGGACGCCCGCAGCACCTGCCCAGATCCCAAATTAATCAGCAAATCGTAGCAAGATAAATAAGGGCGCGAGAAGCGAAGAGGTGGGTCGGAGGATTCCGAGGAGAGGTGGATTGGTAGACCTGCTCGTCGACGAGGTTGAGGTCGGAGAGCTTGCCGACGGCTGCGGCGGCGCGGGCGCGCTTCTTGGCCGAGGAGGTCTCCTTCTCCTTGGCGAGGAAATAGCTCCTGGAGAAGCCCGCCTCCGCCTCCTCCTCCTCGTCCTCCGAGCCGGAGCTCGCCGCCGCGTGACCGCCTCTTGGGGCCATAGGAACTCGCTTCCTCTTCCCCCGCCGCCGCCGCCGCAAGGATGGAGGACGGGGAAGGGGCACACGGGCGGTTAATGCTCGGTGTCAATTGCCTTTCCCGCGCTTCGTTGCCTCTTCTAGCGGGAAATGGGGCTCGGCTTTGTGGGCCGGGCTGCGCGAGGCGGTTTTGTTCGGCCTTGGTTTGTACCGGTTTTAGAAGCTTCAGCGTGGATTTTTATCGATTTTTTTATATTGGGTTTTCATTTTTTTACTTTTAAATATTTTTTACTTTCAATACATGTCTACTTTTTCCAATACACATTTTACATTTTTCATATTCAAGTACATTCTTTTAATATATGTTAAAAGAATTCAAATAAATGTTGAACATTTCTTTGAATGGTGTGAAATATTTGTTTGAAATTCTGCGGACATTTTTTTACATTGTAGTATTAACATTTTCGTAAAATGTCATGAACATATTTTTGAAACAAGTGAACATTTTTTTCAATGTCATGATTTTTTTGAATGATACAGGCTTTCAAAAGATGTGTGAACATTGTATTAACATTTCCTTAAAATGTCACTGACGCCCTTCCCCAGATTTGTTGGCGTGGTGCTAGCAGAGTGGAACCCCTTGACTTTGGGCGATTGACGGCTGGGGCTTGGATGCTAAAGACGGGCTGGAGGTCAGACCGGCAGCCGGGTGGCGGATCTTCTTGCGCCTCTCCTGCCCGATGTCTTCTGACGGGTCTGGTGGCTCGATCTGGGAACCCGTGGCTAAGATTTTGAGTTCTTGATCTTCATTGCTATATTTTGTTGATTATATGAATTTCCAAATATTTACTTAAAGAAGTTTAAAATTGAACTACAGGTGTGTTGAATTATGGTCCTAAAAATTGACATAAATCGTTTTAAGGTACTCAACTAGAATTGTATAGAATATCCACACACACAAAAATCAAAGAGTTAACCCCTTGTTACGAATACTCATGCATGCAATTTTGACATTGTTTAAAAATTAAAGAAAATGAAGAAAAAATCCAAAATTACGATCCATTCGCATGTACTCATTTTTTGTGTAGTGCTTGCGAGGAAAAATGATAAACTAGGAACACTGTGATTTAAAAAAAATGTTCGCAAAATGGTCATAGCTTTCAAGCCAAATGACAAAATTCATGGCCATATCCACGGCATAGTTTATGATAAGGTGATGATATTTAGCGCACGCGCGCGCACACACACACATGTGGCTTGGCATGCCAAATAAGAACGGGAGAGAGTCTCTAACTTTTTATGGGAAGACGTTGATTTTCCGTTTGCGAAATGCCAGAGATATTTTTTAGTCAAGTACCACACATAAGATTGAAATTTTGATCTTGCTATTTTCACATAAAGTAGACCGTATTGGCGGCATACCGCCAAAAGATTTCGAGTCTTTGCTATATTCCAATGATTATATGAATTTTTGGACATTTACTAAAAGTAATTCAAAATTGAACTGCGAGTGTGTTATATTTTGGTACTAAAAATTTGCAAAAAACAGTTTAAGATGCTCAAGTAGGATTGTATATAGTATCCAAAAAAAGTTAAAAACTTCATACCTTACTATGAATGGTCAGCCTACAATTTTGATCTCATTTAAAAAAGTAAAGAAAATTGCACCCCTTTCACATGGAGTCCTTCTATATGTATTAGTTGCCAAGAAAATAATAAACTAGGAACACGATGATTTCTTAAAAAGGTGTTCACAAATTGAACTAACATGTAGGAAGATTCATGACTTTCAAGCCAAATAACCAAGCTCATGGCCATATCCATGACATAGTTCATGATAAGGTGACCATATTTGGCACATACACACATGTGGGTTGGCATGCCAAACAAGAATAACAAAAGGAGTTTTCAACTTTTTATGGGAAAACATTGTTTTTTCTTTTTTTCAAGTGCCAAAAATGGGGAGGGGGCTAGGAATCAAGCACCACAAATAAGATTGAAATTTGGCTTCTGCTATTTTCCACACGGATTAGATCATATTGGAGGCCTATTGTTGAAAGATTTTGTGTTTTCGAGATTCTTTGCTATCCTCCATTTATTGTATATTCTGGACATTTACAGAAAGTGTTACAAAATTGAATTACAAGTGTGTTACAATTTGATCCTAAAATCAGCAAAAAAAATTTTAAGGTACTTCAGTAGAATTGTATGTAAATGACCAAAGTGCACCATAAATAAATTCAAATGAATTTGAAATGATGATCGAACAGGCCTCAGAATGATTAATTAAAGTGCTGAAACCGTAATTTTCCTTCATTGTATCCAAAGTACCTTTCTAAACCCTAGAGATATTGGCTAGAGCTCATCCTATATACCTAAGAGATGTTGGGGAACACAGTAATTTCAAAAAAATTCCTACGCACACGCAAGATCTATCATGGTGATGCATAGCAACAAGAGGGGAAGAGTGTTGTCCATGTACCCTCGTAGACCGTAAGCGGAAGCGTTATGACAACGCGGTTGATGTAGTCGTACGTCTTGACGATCCGACCGATCTTATTACCGAAAGTACGGCACCTCCGCGATCTGCACACGTTCGGCTCGGTGACGTCTCACGACCTCTCGATCCAGCTGAGTGTCGAGGGAGAGCTTCGTTAGCACGACGGCGTGATGACAGTGATAACGAAGTTACTAATAACCCATAAGTATAGGGGATCGATTGTAGCCTCTTTCGATAAGTAAGAGTGTCGAACCCAACGAGGAGCTAAAGGTAGAACAAATATTCCCTCAAATTCTATCGACCACCGATACAACTCTACGCACGCTTAACGTTTGCTTTATCTAGAACAAGTATGAAACTAAAAGTACTTTGTAGGTGTAACGGGTTAGGTTTGCAAAAAATAAAGAGCACGTAAATAAAAAGTAGGGGTTGTTTAGGTAAAGAAGCAATAAAGTTAGTATAGCGAGTGTGGAAAAGTGGTGGTAGGAGTTGCGAAATTGTCCCTAAGCAATTGACTACTTTACTAGACCGATAGCAAGTTTTATGTGGGAGAGACCACTGCTAGCATGTCATCCCTGACTTGGAATTCTATGCACTTATGATTGAAACTATTAGCAAGCATCCGTAACTACTAATGTTCATTAAGGTAAAACCCAACCATAGCATTAAGATATATTGGTCCCCCTTCAATCCCGTATGCATCAATTCCTATACTAGGTTGAAGCTTTTGTCACTTTTGCCCTCCAATACATAGTCCTATCAACATACGACTAACCCTATGGTGTGATCCACACGCGCGTTCATCAACCACCGATAGGACAACGAAAATCTACTCAGACATCATAGGATGGCAACACATCATTGGATAATAATATGAAGCATAAAGCACCATGTTCAAGTAGAGGGTACAACGGGTTGCGGGAGAGTGGACCAATGTAGATAGAGGGGGGGTGATGGAGATGTTGGTGAAGATGGCGAAGGTGTTGGTGTAGATTGCGGTGATGATGATGGCCCCCGGCGGCGTTCCGGCACCACCGGAAGCGAGGGGGAAGAGCCCCCCTCCTTCTTCTTCTTCCTTGACCTTCTCCCTAGATCGGAGAAGAGTTTCCCCTCTGGTCCATGGCCTCCATGGCATGGGAGGGGCGAGAGCCCCTTCGAGATTGGATCTGTCTCTCTGTCTCTCTCTGTTTCTGCGTTCTGGGATTCTGCCCTTTCACCATTTCTTATATATCCGGATATCCGTAACTCTGATTGGATTGAAACCTTCGCCCCTGCCTTGTGGCCTCCTCGGGCACCTTCTCGCGTTGATTCTTTTCCCATATTTCACAAATATTCCGAAAATATTCTCCGTCCGTTTTTATTCCGTTTGGACTCCGTTTGATATGGATATTCTGCGAAACAAAAACATGCAACAAACAGGAATTGGCACTGGGCACTGGATCAATATGTTAGTCCCCAAAAATAGTATAAAAAGTTGCCAAAAGTAAATAAAAGTTTTAGAATATTGGCATGGAACAATAAAAAATTATAGATACGATGGAGACGTATCAGCATCCCCAAGCTTAATTCCTTCTCGTCCTCGAGTAGGTAAATGATAAAAAAGATAATTTTTGATGTGGAATGCTACCTAGCATAATCTTGATCATGCATCTAATCATGGCATAATATTAATACATGAGTGATTCAAAGCAATAGTCTATCATTTGACATCAAGACAATAATACTTCAAGCATACTAACCAAGCAATTATGTCTTATCAAAATAACATAGTCAAAGAAAGCTCATCCCTACAAAATCATATAGTCTGGCTATGCTCCATCTTCACCACACAAAGCATTCAAATCATGCACAACCCCGATGACAAGCCGAGCAATTGGTTCATACTTTTAACGTGCTTCAGCTTTTTCAACCCTCACACAATACATGAGCGCAAGCCATGGACATAGCACTATAGGTGAAATAGAATATGATGATGGAGGTTGTGTGGAGAAGACAAAAAGGAAGAAAGTCTCACATCAACGCAGCTAATCAACGGGCTATGGAGATGCCCATCAATTGATGTCAATGTGAGGAGTAGGGATTGCCATGCAATGGATGCACTAAGAGCTATAAGTGTATGAAAGCTCAAACTGAAAACTAAGTGGGTGTGCATCCAACTTGCTTGCTCATGAAGACCTTGGGCGTTTGAGGAAGCCCATCATCGAAATATACAAGCCAAGTTCTATAATGAAAATTCCTACTAGTATATAAAAGTGATAACTCAAGAGACTCTCTATATGAAGAACATGGTGCTACTTTGAAGCACAAGTGTGGTAAAAGGATAGTAACATTGCCCCCTCTTTTTTTCTTTTTTTTGCGGGCTTCTTTGGCCCCCTTTTTTTATTTAGGCTTCATTGGCCTCTCTCTTTTTCATGAGGCAATGCTCTAATAATGATGATCATCATACTTTTATTTACTTACAACTCAATATTAGAACTCGATACTAGAACAGAGATATGACTCTATATGAATGCCTCCGGCGGTGTACCGGGATGTGCAATGATCTAGCATAGCAATGACATCAAAAAACGGACAAGCCATGAAAACATCATGCTAGCTATCTTACGATCATGCAAAGCAATATGACAATAAATGCAAGTCATGTATATGATGATGATGGAAGTTGCATGGCAATATATCTCGGAATGGCTATGGAAATGCCATGATAGGTAGGTATGGTGGCTGTTTTGAGGAAGATATAATGAGGCTTATGTGTGATAGAGCGTATCGTATTACGGGGTTTGGATGTACCGGTGAAGTTTGCACCAACTCTCGAGGTGAGAAAGGGCAATGCACGGTACCGAAGAGGCTAGCAATGATGGAAGGATGAGAGTGCGTATAATCCATGGACTCACATTAGTCATAAAGAACTCATATACTTATTGCAAAAGTTTATTAGCCCTCGAAGCAAAGTACTACTACGCATGCCCCTAGGGGGATAGATTGGTAGGAAAAGACCATCGCTCGTCCCCGACCACCACTCATAAGGAAGACAATCAATAAATACCTCATGCTCCAACTTCATTACATAACGCTTCACCATACGTGCATGCTACGGGACTTACAAACCTCAACACAAGTATTTCTCAATTTCACAATTACTCAACTAGCACGACTCTAATATCACCACCTTTATATCGCAAAACTATTGCAAGGAATCAAACATATCATATTCAGTGGTCTACAAGTTTTATGTAGGATTTTATGACTAACCATGTGAATGACCAATTCCTCTCAACTCTCTAAATAGATATGAGTGAAGCAAGAGAGTTTAATTCTTTCTACAAAAGGTATGCCCATGATCTAACAAATATAAGTGAAGCAAAAGAGCATTCTACAAATGGCGGTTTTCTATGTGAAGAGAAACAGGCAATCCAAACTTCAACTGATATAAGCGAAGCACATGAAGCGTTTATAAAGCCATACTCAAAAGATATAAGTGAAGTGCAAAGAGCATTCTATAAATCAACCATGGACTATCTCATACCAGCATGGTGCATAAAATAAAAGTAAAAACTAAATGCAAAAGACGCTCCAAGATTGCACATATCACATGAACGAAACAAATCCAAAAACATACCAATACTTGTTGAAAAAAGATGGGATACCTTCTGGGGCATCCCCAAGATTAGACGCTTGAGTCTCCTTGAATATTTACTTGGGGTGCCTTGGGCATCCCCAATCTTGAGCTCTTGCCTCTCCTTCTTATCCTCACATCGAGACCTCCTTGATCTTCCAACACTTCATCCACACAAAACTCAACAGAAAGCTCGGTAAGATCCGTTAGTATAATAAAGCAAATCACTACTTTAAGTACTGTTGCAAACCAATTCATATTTTGTTTTTGCATTATAGCTACTGTAATATAAATTTTCCATGGATTAATCCACTGATATAAATCGATAGTTTCATCAAAACAAGAAAACTATGCATCAAAAACAGAATCTGTCTAAAACAGAACAGTCTGTAATAATATGAACATTAACCATACCTCTGGTACTCCAAAATTTCTACCGAAATTAGGAAAAATAAACAACTTGTATAGAAAGACAGTGCAAAAAATATCAGAACTGTTTGACGTTCCAGTAAAAAATGTAAAATCACGCACTACAGCCAAAGTTTCTATCCTGCACCGCACAAACAAACAAGCAATGTAAACATCCTAAAGGCAAACATAGGCACATTATTTTTACTCTAAACTTTATAAAAGCACACAACGGAAATAAATGACTCTCTAAAACTTCCGGATTGTCTCCCTAGCAGCGCTTTCTTTAAAGCCATTAAGCTAAGCATATAGTGCTCAAGTAATGGATCCACCCGGATCCCAAGGTATATCAAATCCAATTTTAATTAATAATGATTTGTAATTTAGTACTGAGCACAAGTAACATATATCATGTAACAACTATGTCTAACTCTCTTCCTATGCATCGGCATGTCATAAAAGAATAATTCATGCACACAAAGTAAAGGCCAATGTATAATATAAACAGTTTCTTGCAATTTTATCATGTTGGAAACATAAAGAGGAGGAGATGTAGTTCCTCTCTCATAATAATTGCAAGTAGGAGCAGCAAGCACATGCATATTATATCTATCAAAATCATCATGTGTAATAGTAAAACACAACCCATCAATATAATCCTTAATGAGGGCAAACTTCTCCGATATAGTGTAGTCGGGAGAATTCAAAAAGATAATAGGACTATCATGCGTGGGTGCAATAGAAACAATTTCATGTTTAACATAAGGAACTATATCAAGTTCATCTCCACAAGCATAATTCATATTGGCATCTTGACCACAAGCATAGTAAGCATCATCAAAAAGGGATATTTCAAGAGAATCAACGGGATCATAACAGTCATCATAGCATTCATCCTTCGATAAGCACGAAGGGAAATTAAACAATGTATGAGTTGAAGAGTTACTCTCATTAGAAGGTGGGCACGGGTGATCAATCCACTCTTCCTCCTTTTGTTCTTCGCTCTCCTCCTCATCTTTTTTCATCCAATGAGCTCACAGTTTTGTCAATTTCTTTTTCCATAGACTCCTGCAAAATATTAGTCTCTTCTTGGACAGCGGAGACTCTCTCAATAAAATCATCAATATCGGAATTGAATTCATAATTCTCATAGCAATATTTAAGGATAGCTAAATTTTCAGGTCTATAAACTGAATCATCAAAATTTTCACTCTTTAAACAAAGATTCAATTTCATAAGCACCCATAAAAGCAACAAATTCTTCTATTTGTTCCACATCATAGTAATCATATATACCATTAGCATAATAAGCAAGGTTTTATCATCATTAAATTTGCATGAAAAGGGAAGGTGTGGAGCCTTCATCCTAGAGCAACAAGTATAGTCATATCTCAAGCATAGTTCCCGAGCATACCAATGCAACATATGAATTTGATCCCATAATAGTTTCCCTTTTTGAGTCAAGCGATAATCCCTAAAGTATTCACTTTGATCCAACGTGTCTCCCATTACATAATTGAATGGGGTTTTCTCGGGATTATCAAAGTAGTACATAATATTTTTCACATAACCAGCATCGAGGGTTTTAGGAGGTTCCCCATCTCCATGAGTAACAGGTACACCTAATGCTTTTGGTATTTCGTGTTCCATATCCATAACTAAAGATAGAGAACAACTTAGAACAACAAATAAAAATTACTTAATGATAAAGCAAACAAGCACACACGAGAATATTCACCCCACGCTATTGCTCCCTGGCAACAGCGCCAGAAAAAGGTCTTGATAACCCACAAGTATAGGGGATCAATTGTAGCCTCTTTCGATAAGTAAGAGTGTGGAACCCAACGAGGAGCTAAAGGTAGAACATATATTCCCTCAAGTTCTATCGACCACTGATATAACTCTACGCACGCTTAACGTTTGCTTTACCTAGAACAAGTATGAAACTAAAAGTACTTTGTAGGTGTAACGGGACAGGTTTGCAAGAATATAAAGAGCACACAAATGAAAAGTAGGGGCTGTTTAGGTAAAGAAGCAATAAAGTTAGTATAGCGAGTGTGGAAAAGTGGTGGTAGGAGTTGCGAAATTGTCCCTAAGCAATTGACTACTTTACTAGACCGATAGCAAGTTTTATGTGGGAGAGGCCACTGCTAGCATGTCATCCCTGACTTGGAATTCTATGCACTTATGATTGAAACTATTAGCAAGCATCCGCAACTACTAACATTCATTAAGGTAAAACCCAACCATAGCATTAAGATATATTGGTCCCCCTTCAATCTCGTATGCATCAATTTCTATGCTAGGTTGAAGCTTCTGTCACTCTCGCCCTCCAATACTTAGTCCTATCAACATACAACTAACCCTATGGTGTGATCCACGCGCATGCTCATATGATGGGCACCAAAGGACAACAACATAACCACAAGCAAATTAAACCAATCATACCAATTTATCAACCACTGATAGGACAACAAAAATCTACTCAGACATCATAGGATGGCAATACATCATTGGATAATAATATGAAGCATAAAGCACCATGTTCAAGTAGAGGGTACAGTGGGTTGCGGGAGAGTGGACCGCTGTAGATAGAGGGGGAAGGTGATGGAGATGTTGGTGAAGATGGCGGATGTGTTGGTGATGATTGTGGTGATGATGATGGCCCCCGGCGGCATTCCGGTGCCACCGGAAGCGAGGGGGAGAGAGCCCCCCTCCTTCTTCTTCTTCCTTGACCTTCTCCCTAGATGGGAGAAGGGTTTTCCCTCTGGTCCATGGCCTCCATGGCATGGGAGGGGCGAGAGCCCCTCCGAGATTGGATCTGTCTCTCTGTCTCTCTCTGTTTCTGCGTTCTGGGATTCTGCCCTTTCATCGTTTCTTAGATATCCGGAGATCCGTAACTCCGATTGGATTGAAACCTTCGCCTCAATTTTTTTCGGAAATAGCTTTCTTGCGGCCAAAGAAGAGCAACAACCACCTTACGGGGGGCCCACGAGGGTCAGGGGCGCGCCCAGGGGGGCAGGCGCGCCCCCTGCCTCGTGGCCTCCTCGGGCACCTTCTCGTGTTGATTTTTTCCCATAGTTCACAAATATTCCAAAAATATTCTTCGTCCGTTTTTATTCTGTTTGGGCTCCGTTTGATATGGCTATTCTGCGAAAACAAAAACATGCAACAAACAGGAACTGGCACTGGGCACTGGATCAATATGTTAGTCCCCAAAAATAGTATAAAAAGTTACCAAAAGTATATAAAAGTTGTATAATATTGACATGGAACAATAAAAAATTATAGATACAACGGAGACGTATCAGCTACCGGCGCAGGGCTTCACCTAAGCACTACGCGATATGACCAAGGTGGATTATGATGGAGGGGGGCACCGCACACGGCTAAGACAGTTGTTTGTTGTGTGTTCTAGGGTGCCCCCTGCCCCCGTATATAAAGGAGCAAGGGGGGAGGCTTGCCGGCCCTAGGGGGCGCCAAGGAGGGGAGGAATCCTCCTCCTAGTAGGAGTAGGATTCCTCCTTTCCTAGGGGGAAGGAAGGAGTGGGAGAGGGGAAGGAAAGGGTCCCCCCTCCCAGTCCAATTCGGACTCAAGGGAGAGGGGGCGCGCAGCCTGCCCTGGCAGCCCCTCTATCTCTCCACTAAGGCCCATCTAGGCCCACTAGTTCCGGGGGGGGGGAGGGTTCCGGTAACCCTCCGGCACTCCGGTTTTCTCTGAAATCACCCGGAACACTTCCGGTGTCCGAATATAACCGTCCAATATATCAATACTTATGTCTCGGCCATTTCGAGACTCCTCGTCATGTCCGTGATCCTATCCGGGACTCCTAACTATCTTCGGTACATCAAAACACATAAACTCATAATACCGATCGTCACCGAATGTTAAGCGTGCCGACCCTACGGGTTCGAGAACTATGTAGAAATGACCGAGACGCGTCTCCGGTCAATAACCAATAGCGGAACTTGGATGTTCATATTGGCTCCTACACATTCTACGAAGATCTTTATTGGTCAAACCGCATAACAACATACGTTGTTCCCTTTGTCATCGGTATGTTACTTGCCCGAGATTCGATCGTCGGTATCTCAATACCTAGTTCAATCTCATTACCGGCAAGTCTCTTTACTCGTTCACTAATGCTACATCCCGTAACTAACTCATTAGTCACATTGCTTGCAAGGCTTATAGTGATGTGCATTACCGAGAGGGCCGAGAGATACCTCTCCGATACACGGAGTGACAAATCCTAATCTCGATCTATGCCAACTCAACAAACACCATCGGAGACACATGTAGAGCATCTTTACAGTCACCCAGTTACGCTATGACATTTGATAGCACACTAAGTGTTCCTCCGGTATTCGGGAGTTGCATAATCTCATAGTCATAGGAACATGTATAAGTCATGAAGAAAGCAATATCAATAAACTAAACGATCATAGTGCTAAGCTAACGGATGGGTCAAGTCAATCACATCATTCTCTAATGATGTGATCCTGTTTATCAAATGACAACTCTTGTCCATGGCTAGAAAACTTAACCATCTTTGATTAACGAGCTAGTCAAGTAGAGGCATACTAGTGACACTCTGTTTGTGTATGTATTCACACATGTACTAATTTTCTGGTTAATACAATTCTAGCATGAATAATAAATATTTATCATGATATAAGGAAATATAAATAGCAACTTTATTATTGCCTCTAGGGCATATTTCACTCATCCCTACTACCATGTTTATCTTAACATGCAAACTGTCTACATCAGCAACCCAACCACACCAACAATTATAGGAGGGTCTACCACAGGTTGATAACAAATCGTGTGATCAATTACATGTACCCATCCCATGAACCTTTGTCACCAAAAAGACTATTCAGTTACAACTACAGAACATGCACACCATAAGATGACTAGCGTACTACACGGCCTTCTCTCTCCCACCATTGATCCCTCTCATGTATTTTCCCTATCATCGAGTCCTCCTTTCCTACACAAATTTGTTCCCATGGCTACAACAGCGTGCGGTCCTGATCCCATCTTCGAGTGAAGGCTCTCCTCCGGCACGACCGCCAGTCCGGCTCGCCTCCGCGGTTCTTCGTAATTCTCTTAAACTATATCCCCCTTTGGTGTGGTGATTGCGTTTGTCAAGATGGTGTCCGTGGTGCGTTGGTCCTCCTCTTCCTTATTTCTCTCTGTTCAAGCCAAGGTACCTCAGGGCTTTGGTGTTGTTCGGGAGGTTGAATCCATTCAGTTCCACCGGATCAGATCGACCGCTGGGGTTCCGGAGTTGGCTTTCTTACCGATCCGGTGATGACGCCGACCTCAACCATGGATTAGACATGACATTGGGCAGGGCCATATCCATAGGGTGTAGTGATTTTCCTTTTGGCCTTGAAGGACCATGCTGGTGGCGATGCAGGATAGGGCCTCCATTATCAGTGATAACTTGGAGGAGTGTTGGCGCGGGTGTTGTCGGAGCTGATTCATAGATGAGCTCCTACTATGGCAATGGGTAGTTTTTTTGTAAGTCGGCCTCAAGTCAAATCTTTGATCTCTAATTCTCTATACATGGAGGAGGGGTGGATCCAACTCCTTCCGCGGGTGTCATCCCGGCTGGTTCATAGACGAGCTTCTATTGCGGCAATGGTAGCTTTTTGGAAAGCCGGCCTCCACTCTGACCTTTAATCTCTAATTATCTCTACAATATCCCCGGTCCATGGCTCCTGTTGGTACGCCCCCTCCCTCGATGTCATGTGCATCCATCATGATAAACGTCAATATCAGGCTCCCAGCAAGAAACCTTCCCTAATAGCGGCATGAGAAGCAATGATCGGCAAACGAGTGGATCTACTATTGAATCTATGCTCCAGCCGACTGGTCCAAAAGTCTAAACTGATGGAGAGAGGCGGGCAATCTATTTCAACACCCCCCTCACGTCTAGACTATTTTAGTCCTTAGACGTGGGATCAATGTATGCTGCAGAATTTATTTAAGGGACTGTCTATTCTACATCCGGATGAAACCTAATTCGTTTTCAGCCATATTTTTCAGCCAACTAAAGGATGACAAGTGTCATATGTAACGCCCCGAGACCGATGTGCCAGGTGTCGTTCAGTTATTCGCTGGTGTTGCCTTGTCATTGCTTGCGTGTCATGCATTGCATATCATGTCATCATGTGCATTTCATCTGCATACGTGTTCGTCTCATGCATCTGAGCATTTTCCCCATTATCCGTTTTGCATTCCGGCGCTTCGTTTTCCTCCGGTGGTCATTTCTACCTTTCTTTCGTGTGTGGGCATTAAACATTTCCGGATTGGACCGAGACTTGTCATGCAGCCTTGGTTTACTACCGGTAGACCGCTTGTCAAGTTTCGTATCATTTGGACTTTGTTTGATACTCCAACGGTTAACCGAGGGACCGAGAAGGCCTCGTGTGTGTTGCAGCCCAACACCCCTCCAATTTGGCCCAAAACCCACCTTACTCTGCTCCATCATCTAGAGCGTTCGATCACGATCGCGTGGCCGCAAACCGCACCTCATTTGGACTCTCCTAGCTCCCTCTACCTATATATATATGTGTCTCCCTCCGAAATCCTCGCGCAGATCTAACCCTAGCTTCTTCCCACTCCGCCGCCGGACATGTCCGCGCCCGCCGGACGCGTCCAGCCTCCACCTCACGCTATCCAATCAGAAGCCGCCACATCGCCCCGCCGCCACTCTCCTCCAACCACAGCGCGCCATGTCAGCGCCCGCGCCGCCCCACTTCGCCGTCGGCCCGCGGAGCCCATCCGGGACCCGCGCGGGCCCAGTTTCGCCGCTGCCGCACAAGAGCGCCCGGCTCCCCTTCGCCTTGCCGGATCGGCGCGCCGCCGCCGCCCCTTTGCTGGCCATCGCCGGAGCTTCGCCCAGCCGCTTCGCCAGGTCACCAGCGCCGCCATCCTCTTCCTCTCTGCTTCTCTCTCTCATGAGTGTCCTCTCTCTGTTCTCCCCAGGGGCCCTCGCCGGAGTCCCATGCCTCGTGCTCGTCGCTGGAGTGGACGGGTCTCGCCGGAGCTGCTGCCCTCTCGTCGAACCCAGCCTCCCCGTCGTCCTTGGGCGTCCTCCGCCCCAGATCCGGTTGCCCCGCCGCCGATCTACCCGTTTCCGGCGCCTCCCGCGCGCCCCCGGCCTTCGCAGCCCTCGCCGGAGTCCCTGTACCGCCGCGCCGCCGCCATGGCCATCCTCGGCTTCGAGCTCAGGAGGAGCACGCCGGGGCTCTCGCTCACCTGTGCCTCGTGGGCCGGCCCATCTCTCCAGCTTCCCCGGCCCAGCTCCAGATCCGCGCCGCCCTTCCGGCCTGCCTCCTCTTCCTTCACGGGCCGCAGCCCAGGGGTGAGACACCCCCAGCGCCCCGCCTCTTTTTTTTCCTTCCTGCTGTTGGGCTAGTCCATTTCGGCCCGTGATGTTTTTTTTCCAGCGCCTGGGATTTTTCCTAATTATTCCAGAGATTGCCAGTTTTGCAGAATAGTCCCCCTAGTTCATGCATTTAATAACTCACTAACTGTGCATCGGATTAAAATGATTTATATATGAAACTTGCTCGGAATTTTGTGTAGATTAATAATATAAAACTTTAATCCATGTTTAAAATATTTAAAATGTTGTTTGCATTAATTTGCTCCTATGTCATGCTAAAATGGTTTAATTCATAACTAAATAACCGTAACTCGGAATTTAATAAACTTTATATGTAATTGGGGTGGAATTTTGTCTAGTTTAACATGGTGCACTCATCTTGCATGCTTAACAACTCTAAAATTTTGTTTAGGACAGAACAGTACCAAACCTAATTTATGCTCATGAGGAGTTTCCGGATTTGTTGTTCGTTGCTCCCGACCTCATTTAAACTTGCCTAGATAGGTAGTTTTGTTGTGCTTCACCCTCTTGCCATGTTTAACAACATTTAATATTGTTGAGTACCTAACCGGGAGAGAACTAACTAATTGACGTGGTGTTTTGTCAATATGCATCCCGATGCATATTGAGCTCCACTTAATTTGTAGGATTGTTTGTGCACTTTGCCATGTCATGCTTTATTAAACCGGACATGCATCATACTTGTTTGTGCATCATGCCATGTCTTTGTGGTGGTTGTTTACTATGTTGTTTGCTTCTTTCCGGTGTTCCTTCTTCGGGTTGGTTCCGATAACGTCGCGTTTGTGAGGACTCGTTCGTCTACATCCGTTTGTCTTCTTCATGAAGTCGTTCTTCTTCCTTGCGGGATTTCAGGCAAGATGACCATACCCTCGAAATCACTCCTATCTTTGCTTGCTTAGTTGCTCGCTCTTTTGCTATGCCTATGCTGCGATACCTATCACTTGCTTATCATGCCTCCTATATTGTTGAACCAAGCCTCTAACCCACCATGTCCTAGCAAACCGTTGATTGGCTATGTTACCGCTTTGCTCAGCCCCTCTTATAGCGTTGTTAGTTGCAGGTGAAGATTGAAGTTTTGTTCCTTGTTGGAACATGGAGATGTTGTTCCTGGTTGGAACATGTTTACTTGTTGAGATATCACTATATATCTTATTTAATTAATGCATCTATATACTTGGTAAAGGGTGGAAGGCTCGGCCTTATGCCTGGTGTTTTGTTCCACTCTTGCCGCCCTAGTTTCCGTCATATCGGTGTTATGTTCCCGAATTTTGCGTTCCTTACACGGTTGGGCTATAATGGGAACCCCTTGACAGTTTGCCTTAAGTAAAGCTCTTCCAGCAATGCCCAACATTGGTTTTACCATTCGCCACCTAGCCTTTTGTTTTCTCTTGGGAGTCGCGCTCCTAAGGGTCATCATTATTTTAACCCCCCCCCCCGGGCCAGTGCTCCTCTGAGTGTTGGTCCAAACTAGAGTCCTGTGCAGCGCCCCCTCGGGGAAACTCGAGGTTTGGTTTTAGTTGTATGGAGCGCTCATCTGAGTGTGCCCTGAGAAAGAGATATGTGCAGCTCCTATCGGGATTTGTCGGCACATTCGGGCGGTGTTGCTGGTTTAGTTTTACCCTGTCGAAATGTCTTGTTGTACTGGGATACCGAGTCTGATTGGAACATCTCGGGAGGAGGTCTATTCCTTCGTTGACCGTGAGAGCTTGTCATGGGCTAAGTTGGGACACCCCTGCAGGGATTTGAACTTTCGAAAGTCGTGCCCGCGGTTATGGGCAGATGGGAATTTGTTAATGTCCGGTTGTAGATAACTTGAACCTTAACTTAATTAAAATGAATCAACCGCGTGTGTAACCGTGATGGTCTCTTTCCGGCGGAGTCCGGGAAGTGAACACGGTGTTGGAGTTATGTTTGACGTAGGTTGTTTAGGATCACTTCTTGATCATAGTTTCATCGACCGTGCTTTGCCTTCTCTTCTCGCTCTCATTTGCGTATGTTAGCCACCATAAATGCTAGTCGCTTGCTGCAGCTCCACCTCATACCTTTACCTTACCCATAAGCTTAAATAGTCTTGATCGCGAGGGTGCGAGATTGCCGAGTCCCCGTGGCTCACAGATACTTCCAAAACCAGTTTGCAGGTGCCGATGAGTCCTTGCCGATGACACACCAAGCTCAAGGAGGAGCTCTTTGAAGATCTTGTCCTTTATGTTGTTTCATTCTAATTGTTCAGTAGTGGAGCCCAGTTGGGGTCGATCGGGACCTTTTGTCGCATTTGGGGTTCTTCTTTTATTTTGGCTCCGTAGTCGGGCCTTGATTGTATTTGGATGATGTAATGTTTTATTCCTGTAATTGTGTGAAGTGGCGATTGTAAGCCAACTATGTATCTCTTTCCCTTATGTATTACATGGGTTGTGTGAAGATTACCTCTCTTGCGACATTGCTTTCAATGCGGTTATGCCTCTAAGTCGTGCTTCGACACGTGGGAGATATAGCCGCATCGAGGGCGTTACAAGTTGGTATCAGAGCCTTCCCCGACCTTAGGAGCCCCATTGCTTGATCGTTTTTAGCGGCCGAGTTGTGTCTAGAAAAATGTTTTGAGTCATTTAGGAATTATATATCGGAGAGTTTAGGAATTCTTTTTACTTCCCAGTCCCTTCATCGCTCTGGTAAGGCATCCTGACGTAGAGTTTTGACTCTTCTCTTCTCAAGTTTCACTTAAAAAAAAAATTAGGATCACGCGGGTATCTTGGAATCGTTCCGATGGTTTTATGATGAGAACATTGTCTTGGTGCCTCCTGTCAGGGGTTTAGTGGAAGTGTCCCGGGGAGTTGAGCTCTGAGGTGTTGTCATCATAATTTTATTGTTGCAATTCTGGAATACCTGAGTTTAGTACGCCGACATCGAAAATCTCTTTTATGCAGTTCATTGGTGAGATAACCTCGACGCCACCCAGTACTGGGGCGGGAGTTCGGGAGTATCGCCATAACTCGTATAACGGATGCTTTTCGAAGGTTGAGGTAGATGATTTCCGAAGGTTTCTTGGTTATGTGTTGAAGGATGGATACAGCTGGATGTAGGATTTGTTAGTTTTGGGTGAGATATTATGCTTCCCCTGTATCCCCAACACCTGATTGCATAACCGGAAAGGTTCGGGAGTTTCATAGGTGGGAAATCAAGTAGCTCTTAGGATATCTTTCCGACAGATGTATGATATGAAATTGGGGTTCGACGTCTAGTGGTCCGCCTATTCACGGTCGGTTTTACAGTGGTCTCGTTGTGTCTTAAAGAGTCCTTGGCTATGCCGACTCGGGGACGCTTCGTATGTCATGTGCACTGCCTTGTACATGATGGTGCTGTACGATCGAGCCCGTGTAGGCCCCACCACGAAAACTTCGGGCGAAATCTCTATCATATGTTTGTTCTGGCTGATTCTGCAAGCCAATCCTTTGTTTTCTTTTGAGTTGTGGTATTCGAGTTGCTTCGAAGTCAAATGTTGATTCCATACCTTTTCCAAGTGGTGTTCTCATACTTCTATGTGAATACTAATCCGTCATGATAATCGAGGTTGTCATGTCAATCCTTTTCACCGATGTGCTTCTCCTCAAGTGGATCCGTACATTTCAACATCCGCAAGTTTCAATCTCAGCTTTCTCTACGGTGTTCGTTTCATCCATCCCAAATTGTCTTTGTTTTTCCCGCCCTCCCACCCCTTTTCTCCGAGAACTCAGATTTCTTAATCAAGTATCCATTTTACTGATTTCAAGTCTCTCCTTTCTTTTCAATCAATATCCTTATCCGGTGATTCTCATGAAGATTCTAACAGAGCTTCAAGTTCATCATCTTTCGTTCTTTTCTTCTCCGGTGGAACCAAGTCAAGCTTTGTGGATCATATCCTTTTTCCTCGTTTCAAATACCTTCTCATGCCGGTGCAATCCTTAATCATTCACCTCTCGCTGTTCAATTGTTCCGAAGTGTTGAAGATAACTCAGAAGGCTCGTCTTGTCATCCAAGATCCGCTCAACCTATTCGAGATTGTTATCTCATTCAAGCCATGTAATTCAACCGTTGCTTTCTCTCTTTTGAATTGTTCTACGGTGTTTCTTTTGAGTGGGCCCTAACCCACAGGTCTTTTCCCAGGATCTTACCTGACTCTTCCAATTTCTACCGGAGTTATTCTCAAATCCATTTCAAAGTTTGACGTAAGAATGAAGTTTTTCATCAGCCAAATGTTTTCTCCAAGATCTGTCAAATTCTTTTCATCATTGGTTCAACTTGCCTATTCTTCTTTATTCCGGAGTTTCTCAACAATTCACGATGGTGTTTCTCGTCGTCATTCTCAGCATTTGAAGACCGAAAAAGAGTTTCTCTTTAATCTTGCTCCATTCTCTTCAAGATTCGTGGTTCAAGCTTGATACCATCCTCTCATAATTGTTTTGATTGTGAGAATTCTTTTCACCATCCGAAGTAATTCAAGAGTCTTCTCAGTTGGATTATCCGGAGCCCATCATTTCAGAAGACTTGTTCATTCCCAGCTTTCAGCTCTCGTTCCCCAAAATCTCACCGGTGCATCATTCAATATTCTTTAATCAGCGTGTGATCTCTCCGTTCCAGGTGTATCTAAATTCTCTCAAGTACCTTCTTTCATTTGCTAATTCTTACCGGTGATGCACCCCTACTTCGACCATTTTCAATTCTTATGGTGGTCTGTTCAAGAGTTCTCTTCCTTGGTCATCATATCAATTCATTCGTTGTTTCAACCCTACCGGTGGTTCATTGAAGACCTTCTCAAGTTTATGTTATATCTCTCTTAATCTTTTCTACGAGAATAAGTAATATGTCAAATCCGTTGATTGTCATCAATTTAAAGTGGTGAAGGATAAGCATAATGTAATTCTTATTCTGGTTTCATTCAAGTGATTAATTCTTTATTCCGGAGGCTCATCAAAAATTCTTGGTTTCACTTGTTTCATCTTTTCTTTTCCGGAGTTCCAAGTACTCTCAATTATATCATCACGGAGATCCATCTAAAGCATTGCAAGGTTTCACCTTGTGTTTTCAACTTCTCTTTCTTCTCGTTATCCTTTCTTTACCGGAGTTCTTCTTGGAGATTCTACATGTTGGTTCATCAAGGATTTATATTCCTTCTCGAAATGTTCATCGAGATTCTTTTCTAAGGAGTTCAAGCATTCTTCATCTTGCTATCCGGAGTGCATTTCTGTCTACCTTATCATTCGAGGTGGTATTATGTCATTCTTGATAATTTAAGTTCGGGTTTTCATGATTCACATGCTGTCTAGAATGAGACATTTTTAAATCCATCAATCTCGTCATTGGAGCTATCTTGGGTTATATTTCACCTAAAGCTGTCCCTAAGGATTGTTGCTATTATGGTGCTCATAAATGATCCAAGCTCTTCATTTGTCCTTTCCGGTGCGACATACCTTTCTCGTAAATTTGTTCATATCAATCCAATTCTTTTCCGTGAGTGGCAGGTTGTCACCTCATAATTCGAGATGTATTCCATAAGACCATATCAAACTTATCCTTTTCGTTGTTGGTTTTCCAACAACTCCGTTCGACCTTTCTCCTAAAGATGCCTTTTCAAACTCTTTTGTGGCAGAAATTGGCCTTTTCTTCTCAATTCTCTTATTTCAATTATATATCTTCTATTCTTTTGTTCTGGAGGCTTTCTGATGTTGCTCTCTTCAACCCATCTTCTTGCTTTGACAGGATTGTGTTTTTTCATGTCTATCCATTAAACCGGAGTGCCGTGCCCTTTTGCTCAAGTTCTTTTCATTTTATCAAGTTTTTGCCTTCCGTTTCAACCGGAGCGCTGCCCGAATTTTGGTCTTACTTGATCCCCTTCTTTAACCGAGTGTTTTCAATAAATATCTTGCCCCTTCAACCTCAAGATTTTCGCAATGTTCTTTGTCCCTTCTTGCTAACGGAGTGTTTTCGACTTTGTTCACCTTCGTTGTATTCGTTCTTAAATTTGTGTAACCTTTTCAAGGTTCTTTGGTTTCACTCGTTTGTCAAAGAAGCAACTTAGTCTTACCTCTTCTCTTTCTCTTCCGTTGTCCCTCCGGTGCCATTCTAGATCTCGGGACGAGATCCTCTCGTAGTGGTGGAGTGTTGTAACGCCCCGAGACCAATGTGCCAGGTGTCGTTCAGTTATTCGCTGGTGTTGCCTTGTCATTGCTTGCGTGTCATGCATTGCATATCATGTCATCATGTGCATTTCATCTGCATACGTGTTCGTCTCATGCATCCGAGCATTTTCCCCGTTATCCGTTTTGCATTCCGGCGCTTCGTTCTCCTCCGGTGGTCATTTCTACCTTTCTTTCATGTGTGGGCATTAAACATTTCCGGATTGGACCGAGACTTGTCATGCGGACTTGGTTTACTACCGGTAGACCGCCTGTCAAGTTTCGTATCATTTGGACTTCGTTTGATACTCCAACGGTTAATCGAGGGACCGAGAAGGCCTCGTGCGTGTTGCAGCCCAACACCCCTCCAATTTGGCCCAAAACCCACCTTACTCTGCTCCTTCATCTAGAGCGTTCGATCACGATCGCGTGGCTGCAAACCGCACCTCATTTGGACTCTCCTAGCTCCCTCTACCTATATATATGTGTCTCCCTCCGAAATCCTCGCGCAGATCTAACCCTAGCTTCTTCCCACTCCGCCGCCGGACATGTCCGCACCCGCCGGACGCGTCCAGCCTCCACCTCACGCTATCCAATCAGAAGCCGCCACATCGCCCCGCCGCCACTCTCCTCCAACCACATCGCGCCATGTCAGCGCCCGCGTCGCCCCACTTCGCTGTCGGCCCGCGGAGCCCATCCGGGGCCCGCGCGGGCCCAGTTTCGCCGCCGCCGCACAGGAGCGCCCGGTTCCCCTTCGCCTTGCTGGATCGGCGCGCCGCCGCCGCCCCTTTGCCGGCCATCGCCGGAGCTTCGCCCAGCCGCTTCGCCAGGTCACCAGCGCCGCCATCCTCTTCCTCTCTGCTTCTCTCTCTCATGAGCGTCCTCTCTTTGTTCTCCCCAGGGGCCCTCGCCGGAGTCCCATGCCTCGTGCTCGTCGCCGGAGTGGACGGGTCTCGCCGGAGCTGCCGCCTTCTCGTCGAACCCGGCCTCCCCGTCGTCCTTGGGCGTCCTCCGCCCCAGATCCGGTTGCCCCGCCGCCGATCTACCCGTTTCCGGCGCCTCCCGCGCGCCCCCCGCCTTCGCAGCCCTCGCCGGAGTCCCTGTACCGCTGGGCCGCCGCCATGGCCATCCTCGGCTTCGAGCTCAGGGGGAGCACGACGGGGTTCTCGCTCACCTGTGCCTCGTGGGACGGCCCATCTCTCCAGCTTCCCTGGCCCAGCTCCAGATCCGCGCCGCCCTTCCGGCCTGCCTCCTCTTCCTTCACGGGCCGCAGCCCAGGGGTGAGACACCCCCAGCGCCCCGCCTCTTTTTTTTCCTTCCTGCTGTTGGGCTAGTCCATTTCGGCCCGTGATGTTTTTTTTCAGCGCCTGGGATTTTTCCTAATTATTCCAGAGATTGCCAGTTTTGCAGAATAGTCCCCCTAGTTCATGCATTTAATAACTCACTAACCGTGCATCGGATTAAAATGATTTATATATGAAACTTGCTCGGAATTTTGTGTAGATTAATAATATCCAACTTTCATCCATGTTTAAAATATTTAAAATGTTGTTTGCATTAATTTGCTCCTATGTCATGCTAAAATGGTTTAATTCATAACTAAATAACCGTAACTCGGAATTTAATAAACTTTATATGTAATTGGGGTGGAATTTTGTCTAGTTTAACATGGTGCACTCATCTTGCATGCTTAACAACTCTAAAATTATGTTTAGGGCAGAACAGTACCAAACCTAATTTATGCTCATGAGGAGTTTCCGGATTTGTTGTTCGTTGCTCCCGGCCTCATTTAAACTTGCCTAGATAGGTAGTTTTGTTGTGCTTCACCCTCTTGCCATGTTTAACAACATTTAATATTGTTGAGTACCTAACCGGGAGAGAACTAACTAATTGACGTGGTGTTTTGTCAATATGCATCCCGATGCATATTGAGCTCCACTTAATTTGTAGGATTGTTTGTGCACTTTGCCATGTCATGCTTCATTAAACCGGACATGCATCATACTTGTTTGTGCATCATGCCATGTCTTTGTGGTGGTTGTTTACTATGTCGTTTGCTTCTTTCTGGTGTTGCTTCTTCGGGTTGGTTCCGATAACGTCGCGTTTGTGAGGACCCGTTCGTCTACATCCGTTTGTCTTCTTCATGGACTCGTTCTTCTTCCTTGCGGGATTTCAGGCAAGATGACCATACCCTCGAAATCACTCCTATCTTTGCTTGCTTAGTTGCTCGCTCTTTTGCTATGCCTATGCTGCGATACCTACCACTTGCTTATCATGCCTCCTATATTGTTGAACCAAGCCTCTAACCCACCATGTCCTAGCAAACCGTTGATTGGCTATGTTACCGCTTTGCTCAGCCCCTCTTATAGCGTTGTTAGTTGCAGGTGAAGATTGAAGTTTTGTTCCTTGTTGGAACATGGAGATGTTGTTCCTGGTTGGAATATGTTTACTTGTTGGGATATCACTATATATCTTATTTAATTAATGCATCTATATACTTGGTAAAGGGTGGAAGGCTCGGCCTTATGCCTGGTGTTTTATTCCACTCTTGCCGCCCTAGTTTCCGTCATATCGGTGTTATGTTCCCGGATTTTGCGTTCCTTACACGGTTGGGCTATAATGGGAACCCCTTGACAGTTCGCCTTAAGTAAAGCTCTTCCAGCAATGCCAACATTGGTTTTACCATTCGCCACCTAGCCTTTTGTTTTCTCTTGGGAGTCGTGCTCCTTAGGTTATCATTATTTTACCCCTCCCCGGGCTAGTGCTCCTCTGAGTGTTGGTCCAAACTAGAGTCCTGTGCAGCGCCCCCTCGGGGAAACTCGAGGTTTGGTTTTAGTTGTATGGAGCGCTCATCTGAGTGTGTCCTGAGAAAGAGATATGTGCAGCTCCTATCGGGATTTGTCGGCACATTCGGGCGGTGTTGCTGGTTTAGTTTTACCCTGTCGAAATGCCTTGTTGTACCGGGATACCGAGTCTGATCGGAACATCTCGGGAGGAGGTCTATTCCTTTGTTGACCGTGAGAGCTTGTCATGGGCTAAGTTGGGACACCCCTACAGGGATTTGAACTTTCGAAAGTCGTGCCCGCGGTTATGGGCAGATGGGAATTTGTTAATGTCCGGTTGTAGATAACTTGAACCTTAACTTAATTAAAATGAATCAACCGCGTGTGTAACCGTGATGGTCTCTTTCCGGCGGAGTCCGGGAAGTGAACACGGTGTTGGAGTTATGTTTGACGTAGGTTGTTTAGGATCACTTCTTGATCATAGTTTCATCGACCGTGCTTTGCCTTCTCTTCTCGCTCTCATTTGCGTATGTTAGCCACCATAAATGCTAGTCGCTTGCTGCAGCTCCACCTCATACCTTTACCTTACCCATAAGCTTAAATAGTCTTGATCGCGAGGGTGTGAGATTGCTGAGTCCCCGTGGCTCACAGATACTTCCAAAACCAGTTTGCAGGTGCCGATGAGTCCTTGCCGATGACACAACCAAGCTCAAGGAGGAGCTCTTTGAAGATCTTGTCCTTTATGTTGTTTCGTTCTAGTTGTTCAGTAGTGGAGCCCAGTTGGGGTCGATCGGGACCTTTTGTCGCATTTGGGGTTCTTCTTTTATTTTGGCTCCGTAGTCGGGCCTTGATTGTATTTGGATGATGTAATGTTTTATTCCTGTAATTGTGTGAAGTGGCGATTGTAAGCCAACTATGTATCTCTTTCCCTTATGTATTACATGGGTTGTGTGAAGATTACCTCTCTTGCGACATTGCTTTCAATGCGGTTATGCCTCTAAGTCGTGCTTCGACACGTGGGAGATATAGCCGCATCGAGGGCGTTACATCATATGTCTTGTGTCACTGTTCCTTTGTTCTTTCTGCCCCGCAAATTGCCTCTGTCCCGCAAATCACTTCTAAACAGGTCCATACACTAAACTATAAACGGGCACGCTCTGAGCAATTCAAACCCGTACAGAAAGCAGCTAAAAGGGTTAAAATCTAACAAAAGGTGGACTAAGCTAACTACAGGAGGATGAGAAGGACCAAAACTGATGGCATCTAACCACAAGCCGAATTACAGAAAAATTACAGTTGCTGCTGCTGTGAATCAACTATACAAAGGCCCAAAATTACACTAATAATTACAGTGTAAAAACCATGGAAATACACAGTAATTCCACTAAAAATGCCACTTGCAAATACAGAGCAAAAATCCACTAGAAGTACACTGTAAACCCACTAACATTTACAGTGTAAATTCCACTAACAATTACAGTGTAAATTTCACTGAAAATGCACAGTAACTACACTAAAAGTACACTGTAAATACCACTTAAAACACACAAAAGAATTACACTACAATTCCACTAAGAAAGTGCTAAATTTACCCCAGAGAAGCGCCACCAGAGAGGGCGATTCCTCCATGATCTAGAGTTCTAGACACAAACATGGCTGGAGAAGCAAAAATAATAATCACAGGTAACACCCCCCCGCGGTCTCCTGTGCATTCATCACCTCCTGTCGTCTCTCTCCTGCCTGAACAAATCTGGAAGAAAGAACATACCTCTAGCTAGTGAATCATTACATAGGATAAGTTAAGCACAAAATCTACACAGATCGAAAATAAGAACATAATCACACAAAAGCATGAAACAGGAGAAACCCTAGGAACAACTAGGATATGGTCTCATGAACTAGTTGTCTATGATCACAGGAAAACTGAAAACTACATGCCCAGATCATAGATTTCTGGATTTGCAGAAATAAACACACTACATGGATCAAAACATGCTCAGGAAGCTAGCAATTCCATTTTGGGAAAACTAGTTAAAACATAAAAGGGGGAGGATTGCTCCAGTTGAGAGAAAATATGACTATTTTCACACCCTTTGGAAACTGAAAAACCAAACACTGTTAAGACACTTTAATCTACTTGTTTTAGACACTTTCTACCTGTTCTTAAATAGTTGTGATTGAAGGACTGAATTTAAGTAACTTTAGAAGTGTAAACTACTATGATCGGATGCTTGCTTACACTGAATATTGACATGCATTAACATGAGCACTAAAAATTGAAATTAACAGGAAAAAGGACAAACACAATCAGGCTAAAAACATTCACACTAGAAGGCACTCACACAAGTAGCAACAAACAAAAAGAATCTATAAAAATGATTACATATCTACAGTTCAGAACTAAAAGGAGAAATTTGTGACTGTTAGATCAAATTACTGGGACCTTCTCTGCAAAATTACTCTGCACTTATTTACAGTTCAAAACTGAATACTTGTTTGCATTAATAGATAATTTACTCAAAATACTGAGTGCAGGTGCCTACAATCAAACCAAATGCAATGAAATCCAGCATCAAAGGACATGCGATGTACCTCAATGAAGATGAAGTTGATTTCCTTAACATATGGCTTTCTAGTAGCAGAAAACAATCCTGAAAACAAAAAAAGTTATCAAAAACATGCTTTCTTTAACTAGAGTCTTGACAAATAACAGAGTGGATCATACTCTTTTACTGAGCTACTTCAGGTGGTTCATACCGCTTTTAAACGGACCCGCACCAAGATGTTATCGGATCCACACCCCAACTCTTTTCAACCCACACAGGCAAAGCAGCGAGAAAGGAGAAAAAGAACCCGGGCAATACTTTCCCATCTCTAATCTACTAACCACACACAATTAAAATGAAAATGACAAAAACCACTAAAATTACACTATAAATCAACTAAAATTACACTAAGATTTACACTTTAAATACCGCTGTAAATCTAGTTTGAATCCACTGTAAAATCTACTACACTAAGAAAAACACTGAAAATACGGCAGGAATTACAGTGTAAATCCAGTAGGAATTACAGTATAAATCTACCTAGAATTACACTGTAATTCTACCTAGATTTACAATGTAAAATCGACCTGGAATTACATTGTGAATATAGTAGGAATTACAGTGTAAATCTAGTAGGAATTACAGTGTAAATACCTAAATTTACACTGTAAAATCGACCTAGAATTATAATGTAAATATAGTAGGAATTACAGTGTAAATCCACTTAGAATTTCACTGTAAATCTACCTAGAATTACACTGTAAGAATTGCAGTTTTGAACAAGCCAACAAAAATGAACACTAACCAACAGTAAGGAAGTGCTAAAATTACTGTGTAAACTACTTTGTAAATTAGTGTGTGAACCCGCTAAAAATTACTATGTAAGACCAATTAACATACAGTGTAATTCCACTGGGCATTACAGAGCAAAATCAACAAATAATTACACTACAACCCATCAGGGACTACAGTCAAAAAACTGGAAGAGGACATGACCAGAAATAAATCCACTTCATCATAGCAGCACATGCCCTGAGCGGGTAACACCCCATCTTTATCAGAGCCAGACTAGAAAAAAGCAGCTAAAAAGCATAGCCTAAGACTTTCTCGAAATCATGATCATCCATTTGACGTTCCTGCAGTTAACAGATGAAACAAATGAATGAACTAGAAAACCGGAACAAATAAGCTACCAAACAAGAAATAAAAGAAAATAAAAGAAATAAAAAATCAAATTAGAAATATAACCTCCGAATCTTGAAAAGGATCATCCTCAGCAAAATCATTGGGGACAAAAGGATCCCCATCTGAATCATCACAATCTTGAACACAAGCAGCAGAAGTGCCCTTACCAAAAGCCTTCATGAGTCTCCCCATACTTTAATCTATAACCTAAATATGTACAAACACAAAGAAAAGGACAAAATGTCTGAGATGAAATGGCAAAAGGGATAAAACATAACAAAAATATAAAGAAGAAATGCATTGATAGCATTTACAGTCTACATCTCTTTTATTTCACTACATAACCCACTAAGAATTACAATGAAGAAATCCCATGCGAATTACAGTGGAAACCAACTGAGAATTACATTGTAAATACACTGTAATCACCCACTAAGAAAATACACTGGAATTCCGATGAAGATTACAGTGTACATCCGAATATAATTATAGTCTAAATCCTCAAGAAAATACACTGGAATCAGATGCATCACAAGAACATACAAACTAGCGGTGCATCACAAGAACAGTCACAATTCCTCTGCTACTCAATTAAAGTGTAAATTACACTGAATTTACACAGTAAAACCAGCTATGAATTACACTGTAAATTTGCTGACAAATACACTGTAAATCCAAAACACAATTCCACTATAAAAATTCAAGTGAATTACACTGTAATTCCACTAGCGAATACAGTGCAAATCCATGGCAATTACACTGTAAATCAGCTATCAAATTACACTGTACATCACTGACAAATACACTGTAATTCCACTAACAAATACAATGCAACCCCACTGACAAAAATACACTGCAATTAGGACATATACACTATTATTCCACTAGCAAATACAGTGCAAATACACTGAAATTACACTGTAAAATAACCGGGGATTACACTACAAATTGCTTTGGATTTACACTACAAATATACTACCTATCCACAAGAAAATTACACTGGAAATCCAGTACGGATTACAGTGAAAATCAATGAAAATCCAGTATGAATTACACTGAAAATCACTCTAAAAAACAATAGGGATTGCACTGTAAATCCAAAATAGAAATTACAGAGTAAACCACATACCCACTAAACGATACCAGTGAAGAGAAATGGTCTAGGGATTAAAGGCCAGGGAACAGAATACATCTGTTCAAATTGACTGAATACATCAGAGTACTACAACTAAGCAAGCCAGCCTCACATGAACAACTCGGACTCCAACATCCAATCAATTATAGATCAGCACATCGAACTGACACACATCCCAGCTACGGCAGCTACCGCGCTTAGCAGAACAATCAAACGCATCCCAGAAACGGTGCAACCTAAACAAATCTACACGGAAAAAAGCTGCGGGGGATGGATACAATCATCAAATCTGACAGACAAAATCAACTCCCTACCTAACAGATCACAAGAACAACAAAAAGGGAGGGGGGGGGGGACTGAATCCGACGAACAAAATCGCCAGCGACGGAAATGGGGACGGATCGGTGCGGGGCCGAGAGATGCCGCAGATCCCGCCGGCAGGAACAGAAGGGAGGCGGAGGAAGCGGGGCAGCACGAGGGAGAGCGCGGACGAGTCACCATCAAAACACTGGATCGAGCGGTGAGGCGGAGCTCCAAATCGCCATGGCTATCTCTCTCTCGCTCGACTGTTCGGGGTTGCGTGTTCGGCTGGGAGGAGGAGGGCGACAGTGTCAACCACACACACACGCGGGTTGCGATGAAAAAAATAACGGGTCAACCACACGGGCCCGATAAGAGAAACGAGACAAATAACGGGTCACACACACGAATCTCCACGCACAGATCGCAGGGCACAGAAAACGGATGAAGGCGAATTGTTTTCATCCGCATGTAAATTAGCAGATCCGTTATTTAATACTGCATTGGCAGGATCTTGAACTCAAGACCTCTTAACTCGAATACCATATTAAATTCATGCTTCAATCAACTCGTTTAAAAGTCCGAACTAATGGAAAGAGACAGGTAATATATTTCAACATCTACGAGGCGAGGTTAGTGGAGGATAGGGGGCGACAAACATTCCTTCCATATAGACAGTGGTTTTCATGGCTGACTTCAACTCGGGCCTCACGACTACGACCCGGAAGTCCGGGTTAAATATTTTTTGTTTTTGAGCATGCATATATATGGCAATCAAATATTTGTTTCTCCCTTATGGCAGCATGTAGACTGCAGATGTGAGGCCCCTCTTCTTATTCAGCTGCAATTCTTTTTTACCAATACCTTGTCCTTTGCTGGTTTTTGTTTTTTATGCAGTACACAGTTTCATACATACTAGTACATATATGTACTCACCTTGTAAACACACACATGTACATCATATCCCTACGAGCACCTCTAAGAGACTGAGCCGATACATCATCTTAAGATTGACGAAGTCACCACAGACGCCTTCATAGTTGACACTGGCGCTCGCATTTCCTAAATTTATTTTAAACATTTCGGCGATGTTTTTTCGGTGGGAGGAGACGTCTCTGTCGACTATGAAATGTCTGTGGTGACTTCATCAATCTCAAAATGCTACGTCGGCTCAGTCTCTCGGAGAAGCTCATAGAGATAAGATGTGTGTGTGCGTGTTTCATATGGATGAGTGCATACTCGTATATGTGACCGACTTTGATTGGAACTTTGATTGTATACTATGTTAAGAAAAAACTGCTTGACAGTTGAACATGGGACGCTGGAACTGGAAGAGACGTGCGCAGCAGGGATGCGTTTGGAACAAAGTCTCCGCCCCGCCGAATCGAACCCAACCGTCCCGGCGGAGATTCGTCGGTCGCGTTCATGCGCCATTTGTCGATGGCAACTTGCCACCGTGATTCCGTCCGTGCTCACTCCTGTCCGTCGTGTGTCGCGCACTACACACCCCCGAGCAAAGGCTCACGCAAAACTGGCTCCTCCGTGCCCGCGGCGGCAACCTCCTCCTACCCGCGCCCGTGGTTTCTTCCCAGCGGAAGCCTCCCTCAAGCAACCGCCCCCCCTATCGGCCCCATCTGCCTCCTCCTCTCATCCGCACCAAACCCCACGCCCCCCACCAAACCAGACCCGGCCGCCGCGCTCCAGTCGAGGGAGCGAGTCTGCGGGCGGGCGGGAGATGCTGCCGATGGCCGCGCCCGCCGCCGCCGACGAGCACCAGAGGGGGCGCCGGGGACGGCCGCCGCGCGCCGATCTGCTCCTCAACTGCGACCTGCCCCCTCCGGCCAAGCTCTTCGGCCCGCTCCCGGCTCTGCACCTGCAGAGGTAAGGCAAGGCGCCGTGCTCTTTTCACTGTCGCGCGGCGCGTTCGCCTCGACGGATTTGCGTTGCTCGGACTGAGTGGCCTCTCTCCCTCTCTCTCTCTCTCTCTCTCTCTATTTTTGCGCAGGGCGGGCCGGACCGACGAGAAGGGTAACGGCGACGGCAAGGACAGCCTGCTGCGGGCGCTGCGGCTGTCGCAGTCGCGGGCGCGGGAGGCGGAGGAGAAGCTGGCCGCCGCGGCCGCGCGCAGCGGAGGCCTCGCGGCGCTGCTCGTGCGCGACGCGGTGGCGCTCTCGGCGCACCGCCGGTGGGTGATGATGCTGGAGGCCGAGAACTCCGCGCTCAGGGCAGGAGGAGGAGGAGGAGGAGCCGCCGGCGCGGAGCCCGAGGAGGAGGAGGAGGATGGCGCGGGGGCCGCCCGGCACCCGGTGGCCGCCGCGTGGTGGGTCGCGCTGGCGGTCTGCGTCGGCCTCGCCCTCGGCAACCTCCTGCTCTGAAACTAATCATCCTTAATTTGACTTTTGTATAAAAATCACCGGACGATCCACTGCTCCAGGACTTGTTTGAGTCACTCAAAATGTTACTGACATCCAGCCGATGCTTGGCATGGGAAACCTCGTGTTGTTTTGTGGATAAACAGACGAAATCAAGATGGGGAATCCTTGGAGGGTTGGTAGATTGGACCCTGCACGCTATCAGCACATTCGTGCCAGTCAGTTGTAGGTTAATGAGTCAGTTTGTCTGATTCACATCTACTTGCTCCGTTCTTAAATATTTGTCTTTTTCAAATGGTTTGCTTTGTATATGTAAGACACCGTGCAAAACAGCTCAATTTCACTTGTCTAAAACGACTTATAAAAGCGAACGGGGGGAGTATTTAGAAACAGAGGAAGTAGATGTTTTCTAAGGATGTTACATCTAAGCTCCCACAAATAATGCAGCAACAAGGAACAAAAAAAAACTGGGACAAAAAAATAGACCACAAATATAGTGGAAATCAGGTTAGATGTGACATAACTATTTCACATCTAGATGTGTCCTAGACAGACCCTGTTATAGGGTTTTTTTTGGACGACGATAACTGCCACACGTGTGGCATCTAGGGGGTATGTGCCGCACGCCCCGTGTGGCATCGACACAGGCCCGCCCGCACGAGCACGTCCGCGCGCACCCCACCACAGCCCGCACGTTCGGTGTGCGGCGCAATCGCCCGCACTAGCACGTCCGGGCGAGCGACCTCACGGCCCGCACGACCCGTCTCGGCCCTCGCCCCTCCCCGCCTGCGAGCCACACGCCCCGCGTGGTAGTAACCACGCGTCCCGCCGCGATTGCCATGGTCCGAACCATGTTCCATGTTCGTTTAACTGTACTTGCCATGTTGCTGAACTGCAGTTGCCATGTCTGACAACTACAGTTGCCATGGTTGCTCAACTGCAGTTGCCATCTCAGGTCAAGTGTCGGATGCCATTTTTGGGCAACTGTAGCTGTTGCCATGTATGGTCTGGTCTACTACAGTTGCCATGATTTGAAAACTTTAGGATTTGCCACCTACTAACACTAGACAGTTGCCATGTAGCACTACAAAAACATGGCAAAAAACATGTTCGGGTAAAAGAGAGAGTTGCCATCTGCTTATAAGCACACTAGGGCAGTTGCCATGTACCCTGCAAAAACACATGGCAACTGATAGCTTTTGGTGTGTGGGAGAGGAGACGGGCATGTGGGCGACGGTGGTATCTTTAGGAGTTGCCACCTACTAACACTAGACAGTTGCCATGTAGCGCTACAAAACAGACGTGTCAACAATAACATGTTCGGGGTAAAGAGAGTTGCCATCTGCTTATAATCACAAATAGGGCAGTTGCCACGCACTAGCACTGGACAGTTGCCATTTAGCGCTACAAAAACAAACGTGGCAACAATAACATGTTCGGGATAAAGAGAGTTGCCATCTGCTTACAATCACAAATAGGGCAGTTGCCATGTACCCTGCAGAAAACATGGCAAATGACAACTTGGTGTGGGAGAGTGGGAAAAAGGGCAGTCATGGGAGATGGGGAACAGAAGTCGTGCGCGGCGTGCGGGCGCGACAGCAGTTCCACCGCACGCCCTGACTCCCAACCGGTCTCGTCCGAGGGAGAAACAGCGTGCGGGCGAATTACCTACACACCACACACCGGGCTTGTCCTGCGTGGCACACCAAATCCATCTTTTGGTGTCAGGATTCGCGCAAAAAACAACCAACGACAATCCAGGCGTGTGGGCGAGTTGGAGACGTTCCACACGTGTGGGCGTTAATATTTCCGTTTTTTTTAAAGAGTCTGTTCTAGGTTAGTGAGTAGTACTACTAGTAGAGTCCTATCTCCGTCCCATAATATAATAATAACCTTTTTCAAACTTCTTAGCATGAAAGATATTACTCCCTCCATCCCATAACTTGTTAGTTTGATAGTAAAATAAAAGCTTACATTATAGGATGGAGGGAGTACTTGTTAGCTTCAAAAATATTTTTATATTATGAAACAAAGAGAGTACAATTTAGCCTGGTTTGGATGTCTGGGATGCCTTCAAGTCGTGTTTAATATGGGAGATGGTTTGGTCCTGGCTGCTGGCACAACGCTCCATGAGCCATGACCGCGACATTTCAGGTAACCGTGCTAGCTAGTTTTTCGACAATGCTACGAGTCAGCCACGCCATTGATCTTTTGAAAAGAACGGTCCGGTTATGAGCCGTTGGATCCATCGCAGGATGGTCTTGACGAGGTTTGCAACACGGGTCATGTTGCACTTGAAGGTTTGCAACATGACTATGTTTTGTTCGGTCCAATCCACTTGACGAGGTTTGTAACATGGGCCATGTTACGCTCGGAGATTTGCATGAAGAGTGTTTTGCAACATGACTCGTGTTGCTCTCAGGAGGTTTGCAACATGGTTGATGTTGCGGTCGTCGTTGATGTCGGTACATTCTGCGCTTCGATAGAGATTCCAACATGGTTGATGTTACAATGGTCGACTGGAGCATCGCCGATGTTTGCGGACCGTCTTTGCATAGCGCCGTCTCCCCATGCCTCCCTTGTCGTTACATCACTCCTAGATTGTTGGCCCATGTAGCTTGGTGCGTTGCCCCTATATGCTTGCAACGGTGGGGGATGCGTTGCGGTGCTCGAGGTCAGTCCTCCCGATTTGAAGCGCGGTGGTCTGCCATGGGAGCCATCTCTTTCTTGTCGAGCCTGGTGGTGAGAGAGAGAGGAAGGTAGGGAGGGAGCGAGGAAGGGATGGATGGATGGATGGATGGAGAGGGGAGAGAGAGAGAGAGAGGCACACTCGAGCGAATGAGTGGATGAGAGGAGATAAGGCTGGGAAGGAAAGAAGATAAGGTTGGTGGGCCCATCGTGCACGTGTCGCACTGAGGAGGCGGCATATGCATCATCTTTTTTCAATTGGGTGAATCAAAGCGTTTCCCTTAGTTTTCTTATTCTTTTTAATTCCATCATTGTATCTTTAAAAAGATCTAGCATTTTGACTTTGGAGATCTTCACCTGAGCATTGTTGCCCCCTGTATCCTAACTGAAGAATGTAGTACGGGGATTTATGCCATTTAATTTTTCACGTCAATATGTGCATTGAGTAAGGACGTGTTTGGTTGCTGACAGTACACCCATGCAGGCTCTGGGAGTGCAATTTTTCCTCGTTTGGTTACTTGGTCTCATGGAAGTGGCCCACACAAACCTCAAAACACCCTCATAGCTTGCCCCACGCGGATCTCCCGAATCTGCAGTTTCCATAGAACCAGGATCGACGCATGTAGGGAGGGCTAACCCAACGCCAAATTCATGCGGGCGGGGAGATGGCATGAGCTAGCGTGCGTCCAATAAATATGGCGGGAGTAATTTCGGTCACATCCCATCGATTTGTCACCCTATCTAGCCCCCTTCAACTCACCTCTAAAACCCGTGCCATGCTACCTCTTGAGCTTGCGTTGGTTTTTCCCTTGAAGAGGAAAGGGTGATGCAGCAAAGTAGAGTAAGTATTTCTCTCAGTTATGAAAACCAAGGTATCAATCCAGTAGGAGACAACGCGACAAGCCACCGAATACCTACATAAACAAACACCAACTTGCACCTAACGCGATAAAGGGGTTGTCAATCCCTTCACGGTTATTTGCAAAGTGAGATATGATAGAGATGGATAAACGGTAAAGTAATATTTTTGGTTTATGGAACGGAAAGTAAAAGATTGCAAAGAAAGTAAATCAGAAACTAAAATTATAGATCGGAAACTTATATGATGGAAAATAGACCCGGGGGCCATAGGTTTCACTAGAGGCTTCTCTCAAGATAGAAATTATTACGGTGGGTGAACAAATTACTGCCGAGCAATTGATAGAAAAGCGCAAAGTTATGACGATGTCTAAGGCAATGATCATGAATATAGGCATCACGTCTGTGTCAAGTAGACCGAGATGATTCTGCATCTACTACTATTACTCCACACATCGACCGCTATCCAACATGCATCTAGAGTATTAAGTTCATAAAGAATGGAGTAACGCCTTAAGCAATATGACATGATGTAGAGGAATTAACTCAAGCAATATGATGAAAACCCCATTTTTTATCCTCAATGGCAACAATAGAATACGTGCCTTGCTGCCCCTACTGTCACAAAGAAAGGACACTGCAAGATTGCACCCAAAGCTAAGCACTTATCCCATTGCAAGAAAAACCAATCTAGTTGGCCAAACCAAATCGATAGTTCAAAGAGACTTGTAAAGATATCAAATCATGCATTTAAGAATTCAGAGGAGATTCAAATAATATTCATAGATAAGCTGATCATAAATCCACAATTCATCGGATCTCGGCAAACACACCGCAAAAGAGTATTACATCGAATAAATCCCCAAGAACATCGAGGAGGACATGGTCTTGAGAATCAAAGAGAGAGAAGAAGCCATCTAGCTACTAGCTATGGACCCGTAGGTCTATGGTAAACTACTCGCGCTTCATCGGAGAGGCAATGGTGTTGATGTAGAAGCCCTCCGTGATCGAATCCCCCTCCGGCAAGATGCCGGAAAAGGTCCCTAGATGGGATCTCACGGGTACAGAAGGTTGCGGCGGTGGAAAAGTGGTTTCGTGGCTCCCCTCGAAGTTTTCGGGGTATATGAGAATATATAGGAGGAAGATCTAGGTCAGGGGGAAACTGAGGGGCCCACAAGGTCGGGGGGCGCCCTCCACCCTTGTGGACGCCTGAAAGGATCGAGAAGAGGTGTCTAGAGGGGGGGGGGTGATTGGACACTAAGTGCTAAAAGTTGCAGTTTTTAATTTTCTTAAGTTGAAGTGGAGTTTAGGCACAAGTTTAACAAACACAATACATATCAAGCAAGCATGCAAACAGTATATGAGCAGTGGAAAGTAAAGCATGCAACTTGCAAGAATGTAAAGAGATGGGATTGGAGTGTGCAAACGCAATTTTGAGACACGGAGATTTTGGAGACGTGGTTCCGATAGGTGGTGCTATCGTACATCCACGTTGATGGAGACTTCAACCCACGAAGGGTAACGGCTACGCGAGTCCACGGAGGGCTCCACCCACGAAGGGTCCATGAAGAAGCAACCTTGTCTATCCCACAATCTTGGGTAGATCGCCCACGAAGGACTTGCCTCACTAGCGGTAGATCTTCACGAAGTAGGCGATCTCCTTGCCCTTACAAACTCCTTGGTTCAACTCCACAATCTTGTCGGAGGCTCCCAAGTGACACCTAGCCAATCTAGGAGACACCACTCTCCAAGAAGTAACAAATGGTGTGTTGATGATGAACTCCTTGCTCTTGTGCTTCAAATGATAGTCTCCCCAACACTCAACTCTCTCTCACAGGATATGGATTTGGTGGAAAGAGGATTTGAGTGGAAAGCAACTTGGGGAAGGCTAGAGATCAAGATTCATATGGTAAGAATGGAATATCTTGGCCTCAACACAAGTGTAGGTGGTTCTCTCTCAGAAAAAGGTAAGTTGGAAGTGTAGGTTTGTTCTGATGGCTCTCTCCGCGAATGAAGAGGTGGTGGAGGGGTATATATAGCCTCCACACAAAATCTAACCGTTACACACAACTTGCCAATCTCGGTGGGACTGAATTGATAAACTAGGTCGGACCGATTCAGCAAAGCTAGTGACCGTTAGGGTTTTCGGTGGGACCGACTGGATCAACTCAGTCGGACCGATGTGCTAGGGTTAGGGTAAATCCAAAACTCGGTTTGACCGATTACTCAAGCTCGGTGGGACCGATTTGGGTAATAAGCGAAACAGAGAGTTGGCCAAGCAAACTCGGTGGGGCCGATTGCATATCTCGGTGGGACCGAAAATATTGCAACAGGTAACAGAGAGTTTGCAAGCCCATCTCGGTGAGACCGCGATCCCATCGGTGAGACCGAACTGATTAGGGTTTCTGGCAGTGGCTATGTCAACTGAACTCGGTGGCTCCGGATAGAAAGAATCGGTGGGGTCGAGTTGGATATTTGGCATGGGACATAAGTGAGAAAGTGGTTGAGGGCTTTGGAGCATATCACTAAGCACTTTGAGCAAGCAAGCCATTAAGAAACACCTCATCCCTCCTTGATAGTATTGGCTTTTCCTATAGACGCAATGTGATCTTGGATCACTAAAATAGAAAATGTAGAGTCTTGAGCTTGGAGCTTGAGCCAATCCTTTGTCCTTAGCATTTTGAAGGGGTTCCACATCCTCTAGTCCATGCCACTTCATTGTTGAACTTATCTGAAACATACTAGGTAAAAGTGTTAGTCCAACAAGAGATATGTTGTCATTAATTACCAAAACCACCTAGGGAGCACTTGTGCTTTCAATTTCCCCCTTTTTGGTAATTGATGACAACATACATCAAAGCTTTAGATAAAGATATAGAGAATGGTAAGTAAAGCTTTGGAAAGACATGTAACTTGCATGGGCTCCCCCTACATGTATGCAATCATGTGAATATGGAATATAGAGGCATGCGAATGGATAAACATGACAGAGTAAGCAATGTGTTACATGTATCTTGGCTATATGCATCAGAGCAAATGATGTGAATATGAGAAATGTACCTTCATGCTCATGAGTCCTTCTTGCAAACAGTATGTACATCAGCAAGAATTTCTCATACACATGATTGTGATGCATATACTTACCTTGTGGTCTTGAGTTGGCTTAGGATGGGATGAACCCGCGTAAACAAGGTTAGATAACACAGATACACCTACTGGCCAGAGCAAACAAGAGAAACCACAAGAGTACCAAGACTGGGATGACATGTAGAGTGAGTACTAAGTACCACATTGAATATAGACATGTCCCCAAAGGTAAAGATGTGCAATAAATTCAAGGATTTCCTTCACTTAGATGTCTTGCTCCCCCTGAATCTTAGCATGGGATACTGGGAGAAGATAGGGATCATACCAAAGTCAGAGCTCAAAGAAATCTTAGTCAAAGGACATAAACAGAGCTAATGCAAATGAGCAAATATGAACATGTCTTTCCCCTCTTGAAGACATGTAACTTCTCTCCTCTTGAACACCAAGCATCTGGGGTCCTTGATGATTACTCTTTCCTTCCTTGAGTATTCTCTCCCCCTATAGATATGATTAAGCTTTGATGTGTGATATCTCTCTCCCCCTTTGACATCAATTTCCAAGAAGGGTTCTTCTGGATTTTTGTCATGATGGGTTTGGTCCTTGTGTCAAAGAACAAGGCAGCAAGTTGAATAGGATGTTGGTCGAGGACAAGATTCATTGAGTGGAGCTGGATCAAAAAGAATGCAGAAACAAGTGGCAAGATGTCTTTCCTGTAGTGAAATCGGCGACACCAAGTTGTATGGTTCGGTTGTACCGAGAGGATTCGGTTGGACCGAAAGCATCAGATCGGTGAGACCGAGTTCATCGCAGAGAAAACACTTGTCACCTCAGCTCACTAGACAAGTAAGATCTCACAAGGATTTGCAAGGAATTAACTGAAAGATTTGCAATGAATTGGATACAAGGAATGTAGAACAGAAAACAAACGAGAAGAAACTAAAAAGAAGTCTAGATGAAGTTGGAAACAAATATGCATGAGATAAATGCAAGAGCACAAAAAGAACACAAGAGAGCTTCATCTAGAAATGGTCGGCGACAAAGTCACCTATGTTAGAGTATATTGACTTAGGAGTCAACTGAGATCACTTGATCTTAGGTCATACTCATCGTTTAAGCTCAAAATGGGGTTACCAATTTTCGCTTAAGCTTTTTGATGTATTCACATCTTGTAGAGTTGCTTTGACTCATGGCTTGGAGTAAAGCTTCTCTAAGATGGAATAACATACCTTGGGTGGTGGTGTTGATCATGATCATGTAGTTGAACTTGTGTGGGTTGCTCAAGGTTGATGTAGCTCATCAAGAGTTGGGAGCACCACTTGGAGTTTGAGTTCATCTACCTACATGGGTTAGTTTTTGCAAGGAAGAGCACTTGTATCCAAAATGACAATCAGGAAACTCAACATAATTTTTTTTCCAAGGATATGTTTAAATGGTTGCGTGCTTCCTTGTCTTCATCCACCGTTGTGTAGAGACTTGGTGATATAGAAATTGCTCAATATGTGAGTGAGTTGCAATCTCATAGATTTATATTCATCCAAGTACCTACACGGGTTAGATAACATGCAAGGTGCAAAAATATCCAAGACATAAGATAGTCAATCACAAGAGAAATATCAAGGATCAGTCATCGGCTCATGCCTTGCATGTATCAAATGGAGTTCCTACTCCAAGTTTGAAGCATCAATGATGTTAAATTCACCTCTTAACCTGCAAAACACTTTCTCATCAAGTGGTTTCGTGAATATATCGGCTAACTGCTTTTCGGTGCGAACATGCTTAAGATTAATGTCCCCTTTGGCAACATGATCTCGAATGAAATGATGACAAACTTCAATATGCTTAGTTCGAGAATGTTGCACGGGATTGTGAGCAATCTTAATGGCACTTTCATTGTCACAAAGTAATGGAACATGTTTAACAGATATCCCATAATCTTTAAGAGTTTGGGACATCCAAAGTAATTGAGCACAACATGATCCAGCGGTAATGTATTTCGCTTCGGCGGTGGATAAAGATACCAAGTTTTGTTTCTTGGAAGACCAAGACACAAGAGATCTACCAAGAAATTGACAAGTGCCCGAAGTGGACTTCCTATCAACCTTGTCACCGGCATAGTCTGAGTCGGAGTAGCCAACAAGATCAAAGGAGGCCCTCTTTGGATACTAAATGCCAAAATTTGGTGTATGGATTAAGTATCTCACTATCCTTTTCACGGCCTTAAGATGACATTCTTTAGGAGCGGCTTGATATCGTGCACACATGCACACACTTAGCATAATATCGGGGCGTGAAGCACATAGATATAACAATGAACCAATCATAGAGCGATAAACCTTTTGATCAACCGGTTCACCATCTTTGGTTAAATCAAGATGTCCACTAGTAGGCATGGGTGTAGTCATACTTTGCATTCTTGCACATTGAACTTCTTGAATAAGTCCTTGGTGTACTTCTTTTGAGAGACAAAGGTACCTTCCTTAGTTTGCTTGATTTCAAACCAAGAAAGAATTTGAGTTCACTCATCATCGACATCTCAAACTTCTCTGACATTAGCTTTCCAAACTTTCACTAAAATGAGGGTTAGTTGATCCAAATATAATATCATCGACATAAATTTGGCACACAAATAGTTCTCCATTAACCCTTTTAGCAAAAAGAGTAGAATCTATTTTTCCAATTTCAAAGCCTTTTTCAATAAGGAATTTGGTCAAACATTTATACCATGCTCTAGGAGCCTGTTTAAGACCATAAAGAGCTTTGTGAAGTTTGTAAACATGATTAGGTTTCTTAGGATTGACAAATCCGGGAGGTTGCTTAACATAAACTTCCTCCTCTATTTCACCATTTAGAAAAAGCACTTTTAATGTCCATTTGGTACAAGGTGATATCATGATGATTAGCATAGGCAAGTAAGATGCGAATGGACTCAAGTCTAGAAACGGGGGCATATGCCTCACCATAGTCCATACCTTCGACTCGAGTGTAGCCTTGGGCGACGAGATGTGCTTTGTTGTGAACTAGTTGTCCATATTCATCTTGCTTGTTGCGAAACACCCATTTGGTATCGATGATGTTGTGGTTGTTGTCGGGCTTCCCAACTAATGTACAAACTTGATTTCTCTCAAAGTTGTGTAGCTCTTCATGCATGGCATTTATCCAATCCGGATCTTCCAAAGCTTCTTCAACCTTCATAGGTTCAATGCTAGAGATAAATGAATAGTGTTCACAAAAGTTAGCTAAACGAGTTTTTGAGCGAGTGATTCTCCCGGTTTGGATATCATTGTAGATTTGCTCAACGGGGTGGTCTTTAGCAATTCTTGCTCGAACTCGTGAAAGCTTTTGCTTGGATCTAGGTTGAACATCTTCTTCATCTTGTTCTTCTTCTTGGCCTTCTTCGTTGTTGACGTTGTCGTTCTCTTGTCGTGGTGGAGAAGGAGATTGTTGGCATTCATCTTGGTGCACTTCCTCGTTTTCTTCATTTTGGCATGTCCCACTTGTGGATGCTTCCGTATCAACTCTTGGTTCACCTTGTCGTGAGGTAGAAGCTTCCACTTGGATGGACGAGGTACTCTCCTTCACCTCAGTTGGATGAATCTTACCAATAGACAAGTCTTGGATTGCTTCCGAAGGGTCTTTGTCTCCTACATCAATTGGCAATTTCTCTACTTGCGAGCCATTAGAATCATCAAACTTCACATCTACCGTCTCTTCAACCTTTCGGGTGAAATTGTTGTAGACACGGTACGTGTGAGAGTTTGAGCCATAACCAAGTAGGAAACCTTCATGAGACTTAGGAGCAAATTTAGAACGACGATGCTTATCAAGAATGTAGCACTTTGAGCCGAATAATCAAAAGTATCCAACTTGTGGTTTGTTACCGGTGAGGAGCTCGTATGCCGTCTTGCTGAGTAGCTTGTGAAGATACAAGCGATTTGTTGCATGACAAGCTGTCTCAACCGCTTCCACCCAAAAGTGCTTTGGCGTTTTGTACTCATCAAGCATCGTTCTCGCCATTTCGATGAGTGTACGGTTCTTCCTTTCAACAACTCCATTTTGTTGAGGTGTGTACGTAGCCGAGAACTCATGTGAAATCCCTTCTTCGTCAAGAAAGGTGTCCACATTTGCGTTCTTGAACTCCGTTCCGTTGTCGCTGCGAACCTTCTTGATTTTCACTTCAAATTGATTTTGGGCCTTCCTAGAGAAGTTTTTGAAGATCTTTTGGACCTGCGATTTATCATCGAGAAAGAACACCCACGTAAATCTTGAAAAATCATCAACTATAACTAGACCAAAAGAATTTCCACCGAGACTTTTGTAAGCGTTAGGACCAAAAAGATCCATGTGAAGTAGCTCGAGTGGTCTCCTTGTAGTCATGATGTTCTTCACGGGATGCCTTCCTCCAATATGTTTACCTGCTTGACAGGCACTGCAAAGTCTATCCTTATCAAATATGACATCGTTAACGCCAAGGATATGATTTTCTTTAATAAGCTTGTCAAGGTTTCGCATACCAACATGACCTAATCGTCTATGCCATAACCAACCTTTAGAGGATTTAGCAATTAAGCAAGTTTTAGGTTGAGCCTTTTTAGTGAAATCAACAATGTAAAGATCACCTCTACGTATACCGGTAAATACTATTTTATGATTATCTCTACGAAACACTTGGCAATCTACTTCAGTGAATAGGACATTGAAACCGAAATCAGCAAGTCTAGATACTGAAAGTAAATTGTAGCCAAGAGATTCAACGCGCATGACATTTTGTATGGAGCTATCATGTGAGATGGCCACCTTACCTAGGAAAGCCACCTTACCCTTTGAGTTATCACCAAAGGTGACATACTTTCGAGGGCCATCATTTTCAGCAAGCTCACAGAACATATCTTTATCTCCGGTCATATGATTAGTACATCCACTATCAAGGACCCATTCCTTTCCTCCGGCCATGTAGCCGTGAAGATTTTCCATAAGACCAAAATGTCTCATCGCATCATCAAGATCATAGTCACTATTGTCATGGTTTTGTCACGGCAGATGTCCTAGAGAAAGGACTTAGTCGTGGAGCCATCGCGACGGGTTAGCTTGAAGGAGTTAAAGCGGACACAAGGACGCAAGAGAGTCTATACTAGTTCGGCCCCTTCGATGAAGGTAAAAGCTTACGTCTAGTTGTGATGGAATTGATGGGGTTTCGATGACTAGGGAGCAAACAAGCTTCGCCTATGTCTCGAGTTGTTGTCTCTCGTCCCTGAATCGCCGCCGGGGTCGTCCCCTTATATACATGGGTGACGCCCGTCGGTTTACAGAGTCCCAACACCGGCTCATAGATGTGTCCGGTTTGATCTCTACTTATTCCTAACTTACAATACAAGTTACATATTGACGTCGGTTTACGGCTACAGGCTCTCAACCGATTATGGGTCTTGAGCCCTCATCTCCCTTCATGGGCTTTAACATACTTAACTACTGATGAAGTTAACCCGGCCCAGATAGGCCGGTTTATGCCCAGTAGTAATATCCCCAACATTAGGTCCCAGATTGATTTGAACAGGTTCATGTCAATCCTTAGTAAAAACTTCATCTTCAACATCTTCTTGTAGTTTGGTGAACCGCCGTGATGTCATCTTCTCTGATTGCTGTAAGCCGGCATGACGTCATCTATCATAAAGAAACTATCCATGATACCTTCTTGTTTAATAGATCTGCGATAATCGAGGCGACAACTCTGTTTCCAAACTTGCGGCCCCTTGATTTTCGCGCCTGACCCATGTCCCTTGATATATAAATAGGACCGAAGGGTCATTTCTTTTTCCCCTTCGTGCCCTTCTGCTTCATCTTCCTCGCGCCGCCCAGCTTCGGAGCTCCGCCGCCGCCGTCGACCTATGCATCAACTTTGGCCACTGCATCACCCTGAGCGTACCAGAGCACCGCGGTGACCTTCCGCTTCTTCCTCAGCTCCGGTAAGTCTTCTATCCTTTTCATCATAGATCTGTTCTAGGGTTTCCATGTTCTCTAGCGTTCATCGCTTGCTTCTTGTTCATATGATAGATCCTTAGACGAGTCTGTGAATCTTCGCTCTGTGTAGCAGTAGTTTTTATCCTCCGTTTTCACTTTCGCATATTAAGACCATAGATCTTATACGTACCTTCGCTTATTGATTCGGCACTGCTCCTTTTGGGCCTTGAATATTTATCTCCTTTATAAACATGTTCCAGATCCAAAGCTGTAGTATAATCCTGTGAAATCTGTTTTTGTGTACTTACTCATCTGCAGTCTTGACTGTTCAATGCTTAGACCAGGCGGTTTAACTTTGTAGAAAAAATTGACAAACCGGTAATACACCATTAGTCCCCTTGTTGAACCGCCAGATGTTGGTTGCTTCATGAAACTCCGGTTCAGATAGTTCTGTCTCCGGTTTAAAGTGCCCATACCAACATACCTTGATCAAATGCATTTTTGAACTGGGATCTTCTACCTTGTAGATTCCATCATGGCCAAGTAAGTATATGAGTGCAATTGGGTTCCTTCTTGCGTCACAGAGGATCAACTGGACGATTTAGTCCTGATTGGCGCCTTAAGCAGCAAAGATACCATCCATTGGAGGGCTCCTAGCAAAGAATGCCCTCCCACACCTCGGGAAGGAGAGGTTGTTGTTTTCGTAGATCACTTAGCTCGGGGCTTTAAGCCGCTCGGTTCTAAATTTTACCGGGATGTTTTAGCCGATTTCCAACTCCATCCGCAAGACACCGACCCCAACTTTGTTACAAATATGTGCCACTTCCAAGTGCTCTGTGAGGTGTTCTTTCAAGAGGAGCCCACAGTGGAATTGTTTAGAGATCTTTTCCATCTAAACCGCCGTACTGAGTTTACTGATGGCTCTAATACGGAGTTGGGTGGCATGGCGATTCAGAAAAGGAAAGAGGTCACATACCCTCATGCCAAGCTGCACAGTCACCCCAAGGAGTGGAATCAGACATGGTTCTACTGCAAAGACACCTCCCCTGCTGGTGAGAATCCCTTGCCTGGCTTTCGTCCGGAGCGGTTCAGCAATACACACCCTTTTCCTCAAAGATTGACTACCCAGGAGAGAAGCAAATATGCTCCCCAGCTGTCAAAGCTCAGAGCCTTTATGGCTAACGGTTTAACAGGGGTTGATCTCGCTCGCTGTTGGATATCATGGAGCATACTGCCCCTTAGTCAGCGCTCCGGTTTGATGTGCGAGTATACCGATAGTGTTGATGACCCACTGCGACATTCAAAACTCCAGCTCTCCGGTGAAGAAATCACAGAGGCTGTGCGTAAGATACTGAATGAACCGGAACACGTCTGCACTAGAACCGGTCTGCTTCCCTTCTGTGCCACCAACAAACCGCCAGCTGTAAGACTTTGATTTTTCTCTTTGCTGAATTTGTTATTGATATGTCTGGTCATTGTTTTTAATATCAGTGTCTGCATAATTAGGGCGATGATCTGTTTTGGAGCAAAAAACTGCCGCAGGAGAAACCAGAAAAACCAGACAAACCGGAAAGAGCAACCCGGCAAAAGACTAAAGCTGTGAAGAAGACTGCCCACAGGAAAAGAACCACTGCATCTTCTAATCCGGCCCCTGATGATGAGGTGGATAATCCGGACTTTGAGGTAGAGCTTGACTCACTTGGTTTATTTTTCATGCGTCTTATTGATGATGATATTTGTCAGGATGATGCCGAAGCCAGCCACGCGGATGTTGCAGAGGTAATTATTCTCTCTTCCGATTCAGAAACTTTGCCTTCACAAAAAATCCGCCAGGCAAACCGAAAAGTTAAATTTTCTCATCCTCTTGCTTATTTGGATCCTAAACTTCTTATGAAGACCCAACAACACGAAGCTCGCCGCACCACCCGGCACAGCGGCCAGGTAGTTACCTCCGTCGGTTTACCGAACAGTCCGGTTCGGAAACGTCATTCCGAGGTCTCTAATTTGCTTGTCAGTGCTTGTCCTAAAGCGGGCTGCCTTCGTCAACCTCTTAATCCGTCTGACTCCGATTACCAGGTTATTTCCCACTCATCTTCTGGCGAGTCATCGGCTACTCAGCTCCCACCGCTCAAAACGGTGCTTGGGTAAGCTATACTTATTGTGATGTTTGCAGTACATTTCCTTAGAACATATGTTGTATTTAATTTTGTTATTCTTCTCAGGGCCAAACCTAGGCCAAGCAAGAAGGCCCGCCTGGACAAAGCGGCCGAAGAAGATGTCATTCTTGAACCAGGCAAGACACCCAATCTTGAATCGGCTATTCCTGAGGATATTCCCAATGATCCACCGCAGCCAGATGATGATCTTATTGCTGAAGAGAGACCTACTGATACCTCAGGTCCTATCCATCAGCCCACAGGTTCCATCCGGATTGAAAGCTCCACCAGTCCAGCAAAACCTACTGACAAGCCAATAGCTCCAGTGCAAACCGGCGGTACCAAGGATGATGAGGTTGTCATTATTGGCACTAGACATATTGAGCCAAGCAATCCTGTCGCTTTATCCAAACATTCTGCCAAGGAAGAATTTGCTGCTTTTGGCAAAGGCAAGTGGAACGTTGATCTGACGACTTACGCTGCTCTGAATGCCCAAGATGTCCATTCCGGCTATCTGAACCGGCTGTATACCAGCCATGACTAAGAAGCCGGTCTGGTTAATATGATGAAAGATAAATATGAGGTAACTTCCATATGCTCCTTCCCGCTTGTATGCTTCCATTCTTACTGACTCTCCTAGCCCCCAAGGGCCGGTTTGAAATATTCTTTCAAACCGGGACTTAATAATATAAATCTTGATGTTTTGAAATTTGCTAATGTAGCCCCCAAGGGCCGGTTCAACTTAGCGTAGTTAAACTGGTACTTTAAGTAATTGAAACTGCCGCATCAGAATATATATATGATCAAATAGCCATTAGCCCCCAAGTGCCAAGTTGAATGCTTGTATTGATCTTGGGACTTTGTAAACAATTGAAAGATGAAGATCGAATATGCATTAGCCCCCAAGTGCTAAGCGCATAACTTGTTATGTGGTTGGTACTTGAATCCTTCTACCGATTTGTTGAAACATATATCTGTATGCCTGCAGACGGAGCTGAAGACGAAAGAAAACCAAGTTATCGATCTTCAAGAAAACTTGAAAACCCAACAGGCTGAAACCTCCAAAGCAAAAGAGGAATTGGCCAGTGCTTTAAGTGCCATGGAACAACTTAAGGAGAACTTCAAGAAGAAACGGGCGGATTGGGCCACTGAAAAGTCTGCTTTGATCAAACGAGCAGAGGATGCCGAGGCTGCACTAAAACCAGTGACTGATGAACTGACCAGCATAAAGCGGCATGTTCATGCCATGACCACTGCTATCTTTGGTAAGCCAGCTTGCCTTCTGAATTGGCTCTACCTTCTTACAGAGTCGCCGGTTTATTAACCCTTTATGGTATTTCAGGGACACGCATTGGTCACTTGGGGTCAGATGTGCGGAAGAAATTGAAAGCCGCCTATACATTGGTTGAACAATTGTATACTGGTGCCCAGCGGATCATCTGTACCACGTCTCATAACAAACCGTCGCCCACTTTGATTCAAGATACTTTGATGAAACTGTCAGTGCTTCCTGCCCGGGTTGAAGAGCTGAAGAAATCTGCTGCTCGAACCGGTGCAATCAATGCCTTAATCCGGGCAAGAGCCTGGGTGCCGGATTTTGATCCTATTGAAGCGGCTCAGGGCTATCCCAGCTTGAAGGAAGACGGGTCAGAATTTGGTGAAGAGGATTTGCGAGCAATAAACCGGGAGGTACGTCCGCTAGCTTGTCAACTGGCTGAGGAAGCAGACTTGTCTCATTATCAAGCCCAATATGACAGTCAGAACAAGCGAATAGCTGCACCAATCCATGAATCGGAAAATCTGATCCCTCCAATCCGTAAGCATACTTACGCTCCTGATATTGACCCGTCATTGCTGATCCATGATGAAGCTGTTTTTCAAGCATTAATGGGAATCGACTGGACAACTGTGGATTTCCAGCCGCTGGGTAGAGAAACGGAAGCTGAAGCGGCACAGGATGACCCACAACCATTAGGCCAGGCTGGTGGCCAAGCTTAAACCGGAAGCCAGTTTAAAAACTGCCTCTCCTTTGTGAAAAACAATTATGTTATTATGGGCACCATGTTGCCTTGTAATAGGCTAGCTGATACCTTTGATGTTGATATGCCTTCGTGCATAACTTGTTCTTCCTGTGGTAATGAACTTTCCAAAACACTTTCTGAAATAAGAAATTCGTCAAGTGCCACCGCGGTTGTACCGTTAGGCGGAATATGATGTCTGTATATATGAAATCAAAACATCCAAAATGAAATTTTAAGTATATGATCAAATTTTTGAGATACATAATACCTGCCACCATTGAGTGTGAAGTTGGCTTGGCCAACCTTGAAGCGGAGTTTTGCAAACCCACACTGTTGGAGGAAATAACAGCTCTTGTATATATATATGACGCTGGTTACCATGTAAACCGTGTTGGGTTATAATAAACACCATGTTACTCCATAAGAGGATGTTAACAACAAGGATCAAACCAGATAAATAGTCTCCGGATTGACGTGAACTGTGTTCCGTCAATTGATTGGTTAAAAAACTTTGTCGGTTTAAAAAACACAATAAAAAGCAAAAAAAAACCCTTCAAAGAAAAGTGTGAAGCAAAAGCAACGACAAAAACGTTTGCCAAAAAAGGTTTATTTAAGTTGATCAAATGGCGTTACCATGGACAAACACGACCAAGCTCCCGTTAGGTGTAACTATGGTTCTAGTCAGCCAGGTCCCCAAGTGATTCTGTGGCATTTATGCCGACCAAATGGCGTGGTCATGGTTCAGGTTCGACCAAGCCCCCAAGTGATTCTGTGGCCTTAGGCCAATCAAGAGGCATGATTGGTTCAGACATGACCAAGTCCCCAAGTGATCTGGTGGCTCTCGCCTATCAAGAGGCATGGTATTGGTTCGGACACGACCAATCCTCCAAGTGATATAACACGATGCTTTTAGCAAAGCGAACTTAAGGGGTAAACCGGAGGCCGCTTTAGAGCAACTCCGTGTAACCTCACATGATGTAAAAGAACAGATACCCCGCTTTAGCTGAGGCTCCGGTTTATTATATTTAATCATAATATATACATTGTCATAATATGTACATAAGTATAGCCAATGGCTCAGGTATAGTAAGGCCGAAGATGAGCTATATTCCATGGCCTGTTAGTCTCCTCCTCTGATGTACGTGAGTCCTTATGCTCTCGAATATCGATCAGATAGTACGACCCGTTGTGCAGATTCTTGCTGACCATGAAAGGCCCCTCCTAAGGTGGGGATAGCTTATGCATATCAGTCTGATCTTGGATGAGCCGAATCACCAAATCTCCTTCCTGAAAGGTTCTTGTTCTGACCCGGCGACTGTGATAACGACGAAGATCCTGCTGGTAAATCGCTGATCGGGCGGCTGCGATGTCACGCTCTTCATCCAACCGGTCCAAAGCATCTTGCCGTGCTGTCTCATTGTCCGCTTAAATATAAGCCGTGACACGAGGTGAATCATGACGGATATCACTGGGGAGAACCGCCTCCACTCCATAAACCATGAAGAACGGTGTGTATCCTGTTGATCTGCTGGGTGTTGTATTGATGCTCCATAAGACAGATGGTAATTCTTCTACCCAACAACCCGGCGTTCTCTGCAAAGGAACCATGAGCCGGGGCTTGATGCCTCTCAAGATCTCTTGATTAGCTCTTTCTGCTTGACCATTGGACTGTGGATGTGCCACTGATGAAACGTCGAGCCGGATGTGCTCCCGTTCACAGAACTCCTTCATAGAACCTTTGGACAAATTGGTACCATTATCTGTGATAATACTATGCGGAAAGCCAAACCGGAAAATCACCTTTTTGATGAACTGAACCGCCGTGGCCGCATCACACTTGCTAACAGGTTCTGCCTCCACCCACTTTGTAAACTTGTCAACCGCCACCAGGAGGTGGGTCTTCTTATCTTTGGACCTTTTGAAAGGCCCAACCATATCCAGCCCCCAAGTCGCAAACGGCCAAGTAATTGGAATCATTCTCAATTCTTGAGCCGGTACATGAGCACGTCTTGAAAACTTTTGGCAACCATCACATCGTCTGACCAGATCCTCCACATCAGCATGAGCAGTTAACCAATAGAAGCCATGGCGAAATGCTTTAGCCACCAGAGACTTTGAACCGGCGTGGTGACCACAATCTCTTTCGTGGATCTCACGCAAAATTTCACGGCCTTCTTCAGGAGACACGCAACATTGAAAAGCTCCTGATACACTGCAATGATGCAACTCGCCGTTGATGATAGCCATGGACTTGGATCGCCGGATTATCTACTGGGCCAGAATCTCATCCTCTGGTAACTCGCCCCGGTTCTTGTACGCCAGGTAAGGAAGCGCCCAATCCGGAATAACATGAAGAACTGCCACCAATTGAGTCTCTGGATCAGGAATAGCCAAATCCTCTTCACCAGGGATCTTGACCAACGGGTTGTGCAACACATCCAGAAAAACATTGGGCGGGACCGGTTTGCGCTAAGAGCCCAGCCGGCTTAAAGCGTCCACCGCTTCATTTTTCCGCCGGTCCACGTGGTCCACCTGATAGCCTCTGAAATAACCTGCAACAATATCCACCTCATGATGATACGCTGCCATGAGTGGGTCCTTGGAGTCCCAAGTACCAGACACTTGCTGAGCCACAAGGTCCGAGTCACCGAAGCACTTAACTCGACTTAGATTCATCTCCTTAGCCATCCGGAGACCATGGAGCAAGGCTTCATACTCAGCTGCATTGTTAGTACAAGGGAACATTAAACGGAGAACATAACAAAATTTATCACCTCGTGGGGAAGTTAATACGACTCCAGCCCCTGAGCCTTCCAACTGCCTGGATCCGTCAAAATGGATGGTCCAATACGTATTATCCAGCTTTTCTTCAGGTACTTGCATTTCCGTCCAATCATTGATGAAATCAACAAGTGCTTGAGACTTAACCGCTGTCCGAGGCACATACTTCAAACCGCACGGCCCCAGCTCTATGGCCCACTTTGCAATCCGGCCAGTTGCTTCCCGGTTCTGGATGATATCTCCCAAAGGAGCAGAACTGACTACCGTAATTGAGTGCCCTTGGAAATATTGTTTAAGCTTCCAGCTTGCCATAAAAACTCCATACACCAGCTTTTGCCAATGCGGATACCTTTGCTTGGACTCAATGAGCACCTCGCTGATATAATAGACCGGACGTTGAACCGGATGCTCCTTACCTGCCTCTTTTCGCTCCACCACAATAGCTATGCTGACCGCCCGAGCATTAGCAGCAACATATAGCAGTAACGGCTCCTTGTCAATGGGAGCGGCGAGCACAGGCGGATTGGACAATTGCCGCTTTAAGTCCTCAAATGCTTCATCAGCAGCAGGACTCCAGATAAACTGATTCGTCTTTTTCAACATCTGATACAAAGGGATTGCCTTCTCACGCAGGCGACTGATAAACCGGCTTAGCGCAGCAATCCGGCCTGCCAGGCGTTGAACATCGTTGATACACTTCGGTTTAGCCACGGAGGTGATAGCCGTGATCTTCTCCGGATTAGCCTCAATTCCCCTGTTGGACACTAGAAAACCCAATAGCTTGCCCGCCGGTACACCAAAGACACACTTGTCCAAATTAAGCATCATCTTGTATGTTCTCAGGTTATCAAAGGTTTCCTTCAAATCATCAATCCGAGTCTCCTTCTCCCTGGATTTAACCACGATATCATCCACGTAAGCATGTACATTACGGCCAATATGCTTGTGAAGACAATTTTGTACACACCATTGGTAAGTTGCCTGGGCACTCTTGAGCCCGAAGGGCATAGACACATAGCAAAAGGCTCCAAAGGGAGTTATAAATGATGTCTTCTCCTGGTCCTTAACTGCCATTTTGATCTGATGATAGCCAGAATACGCATCCAAAAAACTTAAATGCTCACAACCCGCCGTAGCATCAATAATTTGATCAATACGGGGGAGGGCAAAAGGATCTGCTGGACAAGCTTTATTAAGATCTGTGTAATCCACACACATGCGCCAGGTGCCATTTTTTTTGAGGACCAGCACCGAATTGGCAAGCCACTCGGGGTGAAAAACTTCAACAATAAAGCCAGCTGCTAAGAGCCTGGCTACCTCTTCTCCAATCGCCTTGCGTCTTTCTTCGTTAAACCGGCGGAGGAACTGTTTCACCGGTTTATATTTAGGATCCACATTAAGTGTGTGCTCAGCGAGTTGCCTCGGTACACCTGGCATGTCAGAGGGCTTCCATGCAAAAATGTCCCGATTCTCACGGATGAACTCGATGAGCGCGCTTTCCTATTTCGGATCCAAGTTGGCACTGATGCTGAACTGCTTGGACGAATCGCCAGGTACGAAGTCAACAAGCTTAGTTTCTGCTGCCGATTTGAACTTCAGGGCCGGATCATGCTCCGTAGTTGGCTTCTTCAACGGAGTCATGTCCGCCGGATCAACATTGTCTTTATAGTACTTCAACTCCTCGGTGGCACAAACCGACTCTGCATAAGCCGCATCTCCTTCCTCGCATTCCAAAGCGATTTTGCAGCTTTAGTGAACCGTTATTGTCCCCTTGTGACCCGGCATCTTGAGCTGCAAATACACATAACAGGGCTGAGCCATAAACTTGGCGTATGCCGGTCGCCCAAACAGGGCATGATATGGACTTTGGATTTTCACCACTTCAAACGTCAATGTCTCCGACCTGGAATCATGATCATCCCCAAAGGCCACTTTGAGAGCTATCTTACCAACGGGATATGCTGATCTGCCAGGCACTACACTGTGTAATACTGTATTAGATGGTTTGAGATTCTTATCTGTTAGTCCCATACGACGGAAGGTCTCATAGTATAGGATGTTAATGCTGCTCCCTCCATCCATGAGCACCTTGGTGAACTTATAACCTCCCACCTGAGGCGCCACCACCAGAGCCAACTGACCCGGATTATCGACCTGGGGTGGGTGATCCTCTCCGCTCCATATGATTGGCTGTTCAGACCAACGTAGATAACGGGGTATGGCCGGTTCAACAGAGTTGACTGCCCGCCTCTGAACCTTCCGGTCTCGCTTGTCCAAGCTAGTGGTAAAGACATGGTACTGCCCACTACTCAACTGCTTTGGGTTGCTCTGGTAACCTGACTGTTGCTGTTGTTGGTTGTAACCACCCTGGTTGTTCTGATTATTTTGACCATTATGTCCACCCGGATTACCATTAAATCCTGAACCAGAACTTCCTCCACCGTAACCCGGCCCGGACCCTGAGCCACCGCCAGATCCGTGATCATACCGGAAATTATTAGAATTCTTGAACTCCTGCATAATAAAGCAATCCTTCCAAAGGCGGTTTGCTGGCTCCTCCTTCGTCCCATGTCTTGGACAGGGCTGGCTTAGCAGATAGTTTAGGCGGTTTGGGTTAGGGTTGGCTGCTCCACTATGGTTTTCCGGCCTACCCTTGCGCCGCTGGCCATTGTCCTGTGCATTGGTATTAGCCACAAAATCCATGTTACCATCCGCTTTACGCTTACCTCCTCCGCCATTGCCTACCCAGTGATGCTGCTGACCTTTGGAGCTGCTGTTCTTCTTCCCTTTCCCTGTCTTGTCATCATCAGATTCAGGATCCTTGGTACTATCGGAATCAGTATATTTCACCAAAGCGGCCATGAGGGTCCCCATGTCGGTGCAATGACGCTTCATCCGTCCCAACTTCAACTTCAGGGGCCCAAACCGGCAGTTGCCTTCTAGGGTTAATACCGCGGTGTCAGCGTTGATGCGGTCTGAGGAGTGCAACACTTGTGAAACCCGGCGCACCCAATGAGTCGTTGATTCTCCTTCCTCCTGGACGCATGCAGCTAAGTCCACTATCGACATAGGCTGTTTACAGGTATCCTTGAAATTGCTGATAAACCAGGCTCATAATTGGGCCCATGAACTGATAGAATTAGCTGGCAAGCTTTTTAACCAAGTACGGGCCGTTCCTTCAAGCATCATGGTTAAATATTTCGCACACACCGTGTCATCCACATCAAGCATCTCCATGGCCATCTCATAGCTCTCCACCCATGTCTCTGGAGGTTGATCCGCCGTGTAATTTGGTACCTTGCGCGGGCCTTTGAAATCCTTGGGCAGGCGCACATTGCGTAAAGCGGGGATAAGGCAAGGCACCCCAAAGAACTAGAAGTAACACCAGGTTCGATCGAGATGGTCGGACGAACCGGCGTGAGCTGCCGAGCCTGATGCTGTGCAGCTAACTCGGCCTCCCTGCGCGCTCGGGCCCGGTTCACCACTTCCTGAGCGTCCTCAGCACCACCCGTTGGGTTGTTGCCACGGGGTGCTCCGCATAGTTCATTACTCGACACTGCTGGTTCATCCATATGCCTGCTATAGCTCCGGCTTGGACAGGGGGTCGAGTGGATCCGGACGCGGCTGTACGAGTACGCCTCCTGTTTGGCCAAAGCTGTCCTCAGAAGTTCCTTGACCCGTCGCGTCTCTACTGCCTGCGGTGAGTCACCTTCAATTGGAATGGCCTCCAGCCGTGCAGCAGCGGCAACAAGATTGTCCATTGGGTTGGAGTAGTGACCCGGAGGTGTTAAAGCATCCCAAGGTATAACGGTGTTTTGACGAGGCGGGTCCATCTGACGAGGCTGAACCGGTGCACCGGTCCCAGGGGCTTCTGCCCGGTTCCCCTCCAGCGGATTGCCGGCTCTTGGTCCTGGAGTGTTGAAAAGGTCTCTGGCCTTGAAAACCGGAGGTAAGCGGGATCGGTGCTTCCTCCTCATGACTTCATGCGACGCGCTCTGGTCCAACATAAGCCTGTAGGCCTGTGCGTCTAAAGCGGCCCGCTCTGCGGCCATCCTGGTGTCCTCAGCCGCTAGATCCGTCTTGGCCTGGGTGATTTGTTCCTTTACCTTTGCAATCTCCATGTTGTGAATGTCCTGATCTGGCGGATTAACTTCCGCCATAAGCACAACCAACGCATCAAATAGTTCTAATAGAACCTGAGCCGGCGGGCGCACTGGGCCTCCTGCCCCGGCAGCCGTCGCCGCTGCTGAACCGGAGATCGTTGCCGTGGCTGTCGAAGAATGAAGCGCTGCTTGTGTTCCGGTCATGAATATTCCAACCCGGTTAGGCAGATCAAAGGGGTCCGGAATACTGTCGCCATCGGAACAGCTCTCAATCCGGCCATCTTGTAGTTGATAAAGAGATTCGGTTTCTCCGGTCGAAGATTCGTCACCGGAACAAACGACAGTCGCCCCGCGAAATTCCGATCCGTCCTCATAACTTCCTCCATGGATCACTCCCATGAAGGCACGCTTCATGGACGGTTTAACCCGGGCGGATTGCGCACGCTGAGCCATCTCGATGAGGTCGGTGCATATGTCCGGCTCAGGGCCCGGTTCACCGATCTTGCCAATGAAAATGTGAATGCTACCAAAGGGGACCCGGTACCCGTACTCAATTGAGCAGGCCTTGGGGCCCTAGCCTGCGTCGTCGATGTAGAGCGTGCCGCGACGGCTCTTAGTCATCCGGCCTACAGCGTAGCCCTCGAGTCCTTCAAAGCGGCCCTCCAAGAACCGGAAACCATCGTGCGATAGCCCCACGATGGGCGCCAACTGTCGTGGTTTTGTCACGACAGATGTCCTAGAGAAAGGACTTAGTCGTGGAGCCATCGCGACGGGTTAGATTGAAGGGGTTAAAGCAGACACAAGGACGCAAGAGAGTTTATACTAGTTCGGCCCCTTCGATGAAGGTAAAAGCCTACGTCTAGTTGTGATGGAATTGATGGGGTTTCGATGACTAGGGAGCAAACAAGCTTCGCCTATGTCTCGAGTTGTTGTCTCTCGTCCCTGAACCGCCGCCGGGTCGTCCCCTTATATACATTGGTGACGCCCGTCGGTTTACAGAGTCCCAACACCGGCTCATAGATGTGTCCAGTTTGGTCTCTACTTATTCCTAACTTACAATACAAGTTACATATTGACGCCAATTTACGGCTACAGGCTCTCAACCGATTATGGGTCTTGAGCCCTCATCTCCCATCATGGGCTTTAACATACTTAACTACTGATGAAGTTAACCCGGCCCAGATAGGCCGGTTTACGCCCAGTAGTAATATCCCCAACAACTATCATCGTCCTCATCATAGTATCCATGTTCAACATCATCTTGTGATTGATCAACTCCTAGAGAGGGTAATTCATTAGATAAATGATCATTTCTATGGTCATCTTTGTGAATTCCAATAGCTTTGGAAATGATATTGCTAATGATTCCAACATCTCCTTTGGCACTCGTAAGATTTGTAAGCTCAAATAAGCAGTCACCAAATTTGGAATTATTGGAATTCATCTTAATCAAGGTAATGGATTTATGGAGAATTTCATCTAGATCTTTCAAGTAATAATTTGGAAAGAGTTCCTCAAGAAATTTCCATATGGTGTAGGCACACTTAAGAGTAGGCAAACATCCAATCAAGTTTCTAGGCAAGCCTCTAGTGATAAGATTAACAGTTCTAAGATTGCGAAACATGTCAATTGACTCATCAAGGATAGTGTCGGGGATATACCCCGCGGTGTAAACCGGCCGGAAGTATAACCCGGCCGGACTAGGCATTTCATTGGTAAACCGCCAAAGGATTGGCGGTTTACGTGTCTGACGGTTTATGAGCCTGAAGACTCATTGGTGACCCGACGCGTGTTTCGGATGGGTGACAAGGCCCAAGGCCCAGCATGCCGGTTGATGTTAACGGTGGGCCGGTTTAAGAGGAAAGGCATGAGGAACATTTATCTTACAAAGGAGCTAAGACCTGGACTTGTATCCGGTTTGTATTAGAGATAGACTAGTCCTAATCCTAATAGGACTCTACATGTAACCCACCCCTCCAACATATATAAGGAGGGGCAGGGCTCCCAAAAGGGGACAAGATTGACAAGTTCCACAAGTTGGACAAGTTAGGTTTAGACAATAGCTCTCGAGATAGAGCACACTTGTAACCGTGATCATCATCATCAATATCAATGAAGCAGGATGTAGGCTTTTACCTCCACCGTGAGGGGCCGAACCTGGGTAAAACATCGCGTCTCTCATCCCGCTCAACCCCTCTCAAGCTACCACATAGATGCGTTGGCCTCACGACTAAGTCCTGACACTAAGGACATCTGCCGTGACAATTCCACGACAGTTGGCGCCCACCATGGGGCCTGCGCACGGTGGTGTTGAGTTCTTGAAGGGATCTCATCTAAGGATCGACGAGCTCGAGATTTTGTCGGATGAGGAAGATCCGGCAAGTTGGTGTTTTTTTGATCAGGAACATGATTAGCTTTGGAGCTAAAAGATACGAGATTAATTAGAAAAGAAAGATTTTAGGGTTTTGTGTGCGCCGCCCCGTGCGTGGCTCAGCGACTCGCCGGATCCGAAGACCGATCTGTTGTTGTGCACCGCAAGTCGGAAAGCAACCGACCTGTCCAATTACGCTGCCATGTACCTTTTGCTGGTTAAGGTCTTGAGGCGACAGCGATGCAACAATTCACCAGGAGATTTGATAGATCACTGTTGCCTACTAACTGCGGGAAGGGATCTGAGACGATCTGTTACGTCGTTGCAAGTAGTACTGCAGGGCTAAGAATTGACCTCATATAAAGCTTTCCAAGTGGTTGCTCACGTCCGTTTTCGGTTTCCAAAAACTGCACCTGGCTTTTAAAGAATCCAAAGATGATTTCCAACTGGGCTTGATGCGTCGATCTGCTATTCGAAGGATGCTGCTATTGTTTTCCCGTGTTCGCGGCTGTTGCGACCCCAGAGAAAAAAAAATATACAACGACCCAGATGCGGATACAGCGACGACCCGGATTTGACAACGCTGAACCGCAGCAGCCTCAAGTCACGGAGTTGCCGCCTCTCCGATTTTCGGGCCTCGCCTGGAAGACGCTGCCGCCTGGAGTTGACCCTGTCAAGCCAAATCGCTTCTACTTCGACGCTCGCGGCCCTGACCAGCGCCGTCCCATGCGGTTCCACCCCGCCGGGTCACAACTTCAACCAATATATCGGGTTTAGCCCCGTCTCTGAATCGCCTTGAGCCGGCCCCGCCGGGCGGCGTCAAGTCGGCTGCCTGCCTATGCCGCTGCTGGCGGGTCACCGCCATCTACAACTGTTGCAGCAAAGGGCAGCCACCTTATCGACCCTGCAGGTCAGCGCTGTCGACCTGCCGTCTCGGGCGGTTTGGAGTTAAGCCGGATCTCTGCCGCCCTGGCCAAGTCAACTCTAGCTCTGAAGAAATACAAAAAGGGACGGGTGATAACCGGCCAGGGTGGAATCATGTTGACTCATCACAACAGACCAAAAAGTGCCTCACGTTCTCTGAGCCAATAAATAATGAAGATTAAGATAAGGGGCTCGCACAAGGAGGGCGAATGCCACAAGCATGGGAACCAAGACGCATGCAAATGCCAAAGAAGATACAATACATAAGAAGTTGTTGTGCGCAGAGGCTGAACCTCACACGTCATACAAAGATGCATGTTTTATGGTCGCTGGACCTACAGCTGTGCCGTACCGCTGCTATCTCAAAAGTCCCGGAAGAAAACAACTTGGACGCTTGGTGGATGTGGAGGCCCTTTTTACTTCAATCCCTACATCCAAACGAATCAGGTGATATCCATCCAAGTTTGTTTTTGTTGTTTTTGTCAAAAAACAAGTTTATCTTTGCCTCGGTCTGCAATATTGTTTATGCAGAGCAATGATTTATGACAAAAGGTGATATTATACCGCGGAGATGGAGGCACGCCAACATCTTTTGGCACGGGTGGTCGTCGTTACTCGACGAACTCCCGCGCCGGTTTACAACGCCGTGGCCGTCTCTCGCGGCCGCACCGGTTCACAATGACACGGACAACTCGCCCGTCCACCCTCGCGGCCGGTTCACGTGTCCGCGCCGGTCTACAACATGGAGGACAATTTGCTCGTCCGCGCCGGTTTACAACACCGGGCCGGCTCATCTGCTTAGCTCACGCGGCCGACTCACCTGTGAGTAATTTCAGCTTCACCCGGTGATCATCAACTCTGCGGTGATAATCTCTGACCTGACGCATCAGGTGAAATCCATCCGGTATATTTTTATATTATATATTGCTTTCTTTTAAAAAAGAGGAGCCATTACTTTGTCTTGCAAGTTCTTCAATGTAGGACAGATTAAATCACAAAGCTATGAAGCTCTCAAATCCAGTTTAAGAATTTCCGGTTCAAAAGGGAATTAACTTCTCGCAAATTCGAGTTTAAGAGGCCGTCAGAAAATTTCCGGGTCATCAGAAAGTATTCTGGTTTACAATCTGATTCAAGGGAAAGATGTCTTCCACGAAGCTTTGAAGCTCTCAATATCTGGTTTAAACATCCGGTTCAAGAAGGATTTATCTCTTGCAAAAAGTTAAAGGGTGCCAAAGAGGACCTGCTGCCATGATGCGCGGTTCAAACATGGGTATCATGCCTTATTGGCTTATCATATTCTTGATCACTTGGGGGCTTTGGTCGTATCCGAACCATAGTCACACCTCTTGATCGGCGCAATGCCACAATATCACTTGGGGGCTTGGTCGCGTCCGAACCATAGCAACGCCATTTGGTAGGCGGAAAGCCACAACATCACTTGGGGACTTGTGGTCATGTCTGAACCATAGTCACGCCTCTTGATCGGCCTAGTGCCACAGCATCACTTGGGGGCTTTGGTCGAACCCGAACCATCGCCACACCTCTTGATCGGCGTAATGCCAATGCATCACTCCACAAAATCACTTGGGGGCTTGGTCGAACCCAAACCATTGCCACGCCTTTTGATCGGCATAATGCCACTATTTCATTTGGGGACCTGGCTGACTTGAACCATAGCTACGCCTATCGGGAGCTTGGTCGTGTCCGACCATGGTAATGCCATTTGATCGGCTCAAATAGCCTCTTTTTGCAAATGGTTTTATCATTGCCTTTGCTTGAAATTTTGTTTTGATAAATATTTCTTTTGTTGCCTTTTTAAACCGACAATTCTTAAACCGGTTCGACTACCAAATTACAAATTGACTGAACACGGTCAAATCTTAATCCGAAGGCTATCTGCCCAGTTTGATTTTCTGTTACCATCCTATTATGGAGTAAACCGGTGTTTATCAACCTGGCTCGGCTTTCAACTACAAGTTGTCAGTACATGATCAAGTTATAATCCGGAGACTATCAGCCCGGTCTAGTTTGACTACGAGTCGCCAGTATTATATGTGGTTAAACCGATGTTTATCACAACCTGATACGGTTTTATCATAAACCGACACAATATGGAAGGAGTTATCAGTACTCAAAATCTGGGTTATTACCCCTATTACAAAAAGTTGGTAAACCAACGATGTGATTCAATGTCATAGGTATGATATATTTCATATTTGATTATTCTTAAGTACATCATTGGTTATAAATCTAGGTTATATGTTGGGCATTATGACCCGTCTGGTGGTAAACCGCCAGGACACTTTAAACTTGTTGTATGCAGAAACAGGTTGAATAAAGCATGATTATAAATCACCGGTGTTTATTAAACCGGCCTGGCTTTCGACTATATGTCGCCAGTATGATGATAAATTATCAGGTGTTTATTAAACCGGCCTGGCTTTAAGACGATAAATCGCCAGTCTATGATGAGAAATTGTCCGGTGTTTATTAAACCGGCTTGGCTTTGGACTATAAGTCGCCAGTATATATTTGGATTGCGCCATTGGAATCATGCGCTTATAAATCATTGGATTATATTATTCAAATAGCCAACATGGCTGGATTTTTATTATGGTTATTAATATTATTGAGGTTTTCAAAGTCGCTTTAGCGCAATGGATATGAATATGATTTATTCTGCAATGGAAGGAATAGTCTCAAGTCGCTGCAGGCTCACGACCCGACACTTGGGGGCTACATTATTCAAACTGAGATTACATGCAAGTCTCATGTCGCTGCAAGCATGCACCATGACACTTGGGGGCTAATGCAAAGTCATTTTTACTAGTCTTATTGAAGACCCGACTCATCATATTATAATGAGTCGGCCCTTGGGGGCTACCAATTGCTCCTGTCAACAATTCAAGGTACACAAGTTTTCGTCCATAATATTGAAGGATCCATTGCTCAGTTGGTAAAGCACAAAGCTCTTAACCTTGTGGACGTGGGTTCAAGCCCTACAATGGAAGCTACATTATAAGATGTTATTTTCATTGAAGTATATATCAAGTCCCGGTTCAGTATTATCTTACTAAGACGGCCCTTGGGGGCTACACATCACTGCTCAAGTCTACATGATTATATTTACAAAGTCCCTGCTAATTATTGCATAATGACCCGGCCCTTGGGGTTACACTGATTGAAGTTTTTATAAGCAATTACAAGTCCCAGGTTGCTGCAAGCATGACAACCCGGTCCTTGGGGGCTACATATATGGAGTACTCAGTTTATATGTTTGAGATGAACAAACCGGATTTCGTCAAGGTTGAAACACTTATTGGAGCAAGTCTTAAGTTATCACTATGTTCTCCCCTTAAGACTTGGGGGCTACAGGTATTATGCATATAAAGGAGGAACATCTTCATTTTATCAGTTTTGAGCAAATCAGGAAGATCAATTACATGACCCGGTGTCGACAACAATTATGACCCGGTGCCATCAATATTTATAAACCGGCCATTTTGGTAATATTAAACTGGCAAGTTTTACATCTTCAAACCGGCTGAATATCAGATAAGTATTTCAAGACCTATATTTCTTAAACTGGCGCTTTGGGAGCTGAATCAAAGGGGTTATTCTTCACAATATTTCTCTATGACAAACCAATGTCGGCAAATTGATTATGAAGCTGGTCTGTTGACCCGGATTTCCTAGAAGGAGGAAATAACAAGGACTTAAGGGTGATCAAGTACCGGTTTACAAGAATTCTTAACCCGGAGCACAACCTGTCAAATTTGTTCTTGTGTTTATTTTGCAGCATAAGTTTACCATGGATAAATCCAAGCTAAACTTGGGGGCTAATGTCGGGAATATACCCCGCGGTGTAAACCGACCGGAAGTATAACCCGGCCGGACTAGGCGTTTCATTGGTAAACCACCAAAGGATTAGCGGTTTACATGTCTGGCGGTTTACGAGCCTGAGGACTCATTGGTGACCCGGCGCGTGTTCCGGATGGATGACAAGGCCCAAGGCCCAGCATGCCGGTTGATGTTAACGGTGGGCCGATTTAAGAGGAAAGGCATGAGGAACATTTATCTTACGAAGGAGCTAAGACTTGGACTTGTATCTGCTTTGTATTAGAGATAGACTAGTCCTAATCCTAATAGGACTCTACATGTAACCCGCCCCTCCAACATATATAAGGAGGGGCAGGGCTCCCCAAAAGGGGACAAGATTGACAAGTTCCACAAGTTGGACAAGTTAGGTTTAGACAATAGCTCTCGAGATAGAGCACACTTGTAACCGTGATCATCATCATCAATATCAATGAAGCAGGATGTAGGCTTTTACCTCCACCATGAGGGGCCGAACCTAGGTAAAACATCGCGTCTCTCATCCTGCTCAACCCCTCTCAAGCTACCACATAGATGCGTTGGCCTCGCGACTAAGTCCTGACACTAAGGACATCTGTCGTGACAATTCCACGATAGGTAGGATGCATGGGATCAACATGAGGTGCACAAGGGCTAGCAATATACTTGCTCAAATGATATTCATTGAAAATCTCAAGCATTTCATTTTTCCACTCATGAAAATATTCTCCATCAAGAATAGGCACTCTACGTCTAAGACTCCCCAAAGTAGACTCATCCATCTTCCTCCAATGGTGTTTTAAACCAAGGCAATGGAGACCAAAGCTCTGATACCAATTGAAAGGATCGAGAAGAGGTGTCTAGAGGGGGGTGATTAGACACTAAGTGCTAAAAGTTGCAGTTTTTAATTTTCGTAAGTTGAAGTGGAGTTTAGGCACAAGTTTAACAAACACAATACATATCAAGCAAGCATGCAAAGAGTATATGAGCAGCGGAAAGTAAAGCATGCAACTTGCAAGAATGTAAAGAGATGGGATTGGAGTGTGCAAATGCAATTTGGAGACACGGAGATTTTTGAGACGTGGTTCCGATAGGTGGTGCTATTGTACATCCACTTTGATGGAGACTTCAACCCACGAAGGGTAATGATACGTTGATGTCTACTACACAACCTTCTTCTTGTAGACGTTGTTGGGCCTCCAAGTGCAGAGGTTTGTAGGACAGTAGAAAATTTCCCTCAAGTGGATGACCTAAGGTTTATCAATCCGTAGGAGGCGTAGGATGAAGATGGTCTCTCTCAAAAAAACCTGCAACCAAATAACAAAGAGTCTCTTGTGTCCTCAACACACCCAATACAATGGTAAATTGTATAGGTGCACTAGTTCGGCGAAGAGATGATGATACAAGTGCAATATGGATAGTAGATATGGGTATTTGTAATATGAAAATATAAAAACAGCAATGTAACTAATGATAAAAGTGAGCGTAAATGGTATTGCAATGATAGGAAATAAGGCCTAGGGTTCATACTTTCGCTAGTGTAAGTTCCCTCAACAATGATAACATAATTGGATCACATAACTATCCCTCAACATGAAACAAAGAGTCACTCCAAAGTCACTAATAGCGGAGAACGAACGAACAGATTATCGTAGGGTACGAAACCACCTCAAAGTTATTCTTTCCAATCAATCCATTGGGCTATTCCTATAAGTGTCACAAACAGCCCTAGAGTTCATACTAGAGTAACACCTTAAGACACAAATCAATCAAAACCCTAATGTCACCTAGATACTCTAATGTCACCTCAAGTATCCGTGGGTATGATTATACGATATGCGTCACACAATCTCAGATTCATCTATTCAACCAACACAAAGGACCTCAAAGAGTGCCCCAAAGTTTCTACCGGAGAATCACGACGAAAACGTGTGCCAACCCCTATGCATAGGTTCATGGGCGGAACCCGCAAGTTGATCACCAAAACATACATCAAGTGAATCACGTGGTATCCCATTGTCACCACAGATACGCACGGCAAGACATACATCAAGTGTTCTCAAATCTTTAAAGACTCAATCCGATAAGATTACTTCAAAGGGGAAACTCAATTCATTACAAGAGAGTAGAGGGGGAGGATAAACATAATATCCAACTATAATAGCAAAGCTCGCGATACATCAAGATCGTGCCAAATTAAGAACACGAGAGAGAGAGAGAGAGAGATCAAACACATAGCTACTGGTACATACCCTTAGCCCCGAGGGAGAACTACTCCCTCCTCGTCATGGAGAGCACCGGGATGATGAAGATGGTCACCGGAGAAGGATTGCCCCCTCCGGCAGGGTGCCGAAACGGGTCTAGATTGGCTTTCGGTGCCTACGGAGGCTTCTTACCATGGAACTCCTGATCTAATCTCCGTTCTGGAAGTTTCACGATACGTAGGTATATATGGGTACAAGGGGTATGTCGGTGGACCGAAGGGGGGGCCACGAGGCAGGGGGGCGCGCCCCAGGGGGGTGGGCGCGCCCCCTACCCTCGTGAGCACCTCCTTCATCTTCTGACGTAGGGTCCAAGTCTATCCGGTAGGTTTCCTTCCAAAAATAACTTCTCCAGTTGATTTCGTTCCATTTCGACTCCGTTTGATATTCCTTTTCTTCGAAACACTGAAATAGGCATAAAACAACAAATCTGGGCTGGGCCTCCGGTTAATAGGTTAGTCCCAAAAGTAATATAAAAGTGGATAATAAAGCCCAGTATTGCCCAAAACAGTAGATAATATAGCATGGAGCAATCAAAAATTATAGATACGTTGGAGACGTATCAAGCATCCCCAAGCTTAATTCCTGCTCGTCCTCAAGTGGGTAAATGATAAAAAAAAGATAATTTTTGATGTGGAATGCTAGTTGGCATAATTTCAATGTAATTCTTCTTACTTGTGATATGAATATTCAGATCCGAAAGATTCAAGACAAAAGTTCATATTGACATAAAAGTAATAATACTTCAAGCATACTAACTAAGCAATTATGTCTTCTCAAAATAACATGGCCAAAGAAAGTTCATCCTACAAAATCATATAGTTTAGTCATGCTCCATTTTCGTCACACAAGAATGCTATCATCATGCACAACCCCGATGACAAGCCAAGCAATTGTTTCATACTCTAGTAATCTCAAACTTATAAACCTTCATGCAATACATGAGCGTGAGCCATGGATATAGCACTATGGGTGGAATAGAATAATGGTAATGGAGGTTATGTGGATAAGACAAAAAGGAGAAAGTCTCACATCAACGAGGCTAGTCAATGGGCTATGGAGATGCCCATCGATTGATATTAATGCGAGGAGTAGGGATTGCCATGCAACGGATGCACTAGAGCTATAAATGTATGAAAGCTCAACAAAAGAAACTAAGTGGGTGTGCATCCAACTTGCTTGCTCACGAAGACCTAGGGCACTTGAGGAGGACCATTGTTGGAATATACAAGCCAAGTTCTATAATGAAAATTCCCACTAGTATATGAAAGTGATAACTCAAGAGACTCTCTATATGAAGAACATGGTGCTACTTTGAAGCATAAGTGTGGAAAAAGGAATAGTAGCATTGCCCCTTTTTTTGGGCCTTCTTTTTTTTCTTTGGCCTTTCTCTCTCTCTTCTTTTTTGGGACAATGCTCTATTGAATGATGATCATCACACTTCTATCGATTTACAACTCAATGATTACAACTCAATACTAGAACAAAGTATGACTCTATATGGATGCCTCCGGCGGTGTACCGGGATATGCAATGAATCAAGAGTGACAAGTATGAAAAAATTATGAACGGTGGCTTTGCCACAAATACAATGTGTGACGCCCCCGATTCAATCGTACACTAATCATGCACGCAAATGTGTACGATCAAGATCAAGGACTCATGGGAAGATATCACAACACAACTCTAAAACATAAATAAGTCATACAAGCATCATAATACAAGCCAGGGGCCTCGAGGGCTCGAATACAAGTGCTCGATCATAGACGAGTCAGCAGAAGCAACAATATCTGAGTACAGACATAAGTTAAACAAGTTGCCATAAGATGGCTAGCACAAACTGGGATACAGATCGAAAGAGGCGCAGGCCTCCTGCCTGGGATCCTCCTAACTACACTTGGTCGTCGTCAGCGGCCTGCCAGTAGTAGTAGGCACCTCCAGTGTAGTAGGAATCATCGTCGACGGTGGCGTCTGGCTCCAGGGCTCCAGCATCTGGTTGCGACAACCAGGTAGATGGGAAAGCGGGAAAAGAGGGAGAAAAGCAACCGTGAGTACTCATCCAAAGTACTCGCAAGCAAGGAGCTACACTACATATGCATGGGTATATGTGTAAGGAGGCCATATCAGTGGACTGAACTGCAGAATGCCAGAATAGGAGGGGGATAGCTAGTCCTTTCGAAGACTACGCTTCTGGCAGCCTCCGTCTTGCAGCATGTAGAAGAGAGTAGATTGAAGTCCTCCAAGCAGCATCTCCAAGTAGCATCTCCAAGTAGCATCTCCAGGTAGCATCGCATAGCATAATCCTACCCGGCGATCCTCTCCTCGTCGCCCTATGGAAAAGCGATCACCGGGTTGTCTGTGGAACTTGGAAGGGTGTGTTTTATTAAGTATCCGGTTCTAGTTGTCATAAGGTCAAGGTACAACTCCAAGTCGTCCTGTTACCGAAGATCACGGCTATTCGAATAGATTAACTTCCCTGCAGGGGTGCACCAACTTACCCAACACGCTTGATCCCATTTGGCCAGACACACTTTCCTGGGTCATGCCCGGCCTCGGAAGATCAACACGTCGCAGCCCCACCTAGGCAAAACAGAGAGGCCAGCACGCCGGTCTAAACCTAAGCGCACAGGGGTCTGGGCCCATCGCCCATAGCACACCTGCACGTTGCGAGGGCGGCCAGAAGCAGACCTAGCCTAGCAGGCGTTCCAGTCCAATCCGGCGCGCGCCACTCCATCGCTGACGTCTGAAGTGCTTCGGCTGATACCACGACGTCGGGATACCCATAACTACTCCCGCGTAGATGGTTAGTGCGTATAGGCTCGTAGCCAACTCAGATCAAATACCAAGATCTCGTTAAGCGTGTTAAGTATCCGCGAACACTGAACAGGGCCAGGCCCACCTCTCTCCTAGGCGGTCTCAACCTGCCCTGTCGCTCCGCCACAAAGATCCACACAAAGGGCCGTCGGGACAAAGGTCCTTTCAGCCCCCAATCCGTGAATCACTCGCGGGTACTCTTCGAGCTGACCCGACTTTAGTCACCATTTGTATAGTATGTATGTATGTATAGTATATACCCGTGATCACCTCCCGAGTGATCACGGCCCAATAGTATAGCAAGGCAGACTGACAAGAATGTAGGGCCAATGATGATAAACTAGCATCCTATACTAAGTATTTAGGATTGCAGGTAAGGTATCAACAGATGTAGCAACAATGTCAGGCTATGCATCAGAATAGGATTAACGGAAAGCAGTAACATGCTACACTACTCTAATGCAAGCAGTATAGAGAAGAGTAGGCGATATCTGGTGATCAAGGGGGGGCTTGCCTGGTTGCTCTGGCAAGAGAGAGGGGTCGTCAACTCCGTAGTCGAACTGGGCAGCAGCAGCGTCGGTCTCGTAGTCTACCGGAGAGAAGAGGGGGAAGAAACAATAAATATAATACAAACATAAGCATGACGGTGCATGACAAGACAAGTAACGGTGCTAGGGGTGCCCTAACGCGGTATGAGGTGGTACCGGTTAAGGGGGGAAACATCCGGGAAAGTATTCCCGGTGTTTCGCGTTTTCGGGCAGAGGAGCCGGAGGGGGAAAGTTGCGAGTTCGATAGGTTAGGGGGGTGTGGTGGACGAACGGGCTGCGTATCCGGATTCGTCTCGTCGTTCTGAGCAACTTTCATGTAGAAAGTATTCCCATCTGAGCTACGGTTTATTTTATATTAAATTTAAAAGATTTAAAACATTTTTAGGATTAATTTAAATATTTTAAATCAACATTATCCAGAACAGTGTTTGCTGACGTCATCATGACGTCAGCATGACATCAGCAGTCAACAGAGGTGTTGGCTGCGTCGCTGACGTGTGGGTCCCACTGGTCATTGACTGTTAACTAACCTAACAGATTAATTAACTAAACTTAGTGATTAGGTTAATCTACTAGGATTAATTAAGTTAATTAATTCTTTAATTAATTAACTAATTAATATTTTAATTATTTACTTATCTATTTTTTTTAAAAAAATCTTTTTTTTTGTTCTGGGCGTGGGCCCCGTTTGTCTTAGGCCCATAGGGCTTAGTGGATTCGGGCGCCGGTGAAACGGGGCAGAGCCCCGGGTGGGCGGGCGCCGGGCGCCCGACTGGGCGCTGCGGGTGCCGGCGGTCACAGAGCCGGCCAACGAGTGTGTCATGGCCGCGGCGAGGTCAGTGGCCGAAGTGGCCACGGGCGGCAGCGGCCGCCGCAGCAGTGGACGGCTGCGGGCGCGGTTAGGCGCGGTTGGGATCCCGCGTGAGGGGCGAGCAGGGGAGGCGATGGGGTTCGTTCCCCCGATCCGATCTGGATCGGGGAG
>NC_041386.1:3531394-3537731 GCF_002162155.2 Triticum dicoccoides | reverse complement strand
GGAGAGCGAGTGGGGGGGCGAGTGGGGAGAGTGGAGTGGCGGACCGGCTAGGGTTCCGGTCGGGGTGGGGGGTTAAGGGGAGGCCGGCTGGGCCAGGTGGGCCGGCCTGGCCGGTGAGCTGGGCCGTCTGGCCCAGTTGGCCAGGGGGCCTTTTTTTTCCTTTTAGTTTTGTTTTGTCTTTTGCTTTTGTATTTTTTTTCTTTAATTTATTTTCTTTAACTGTTTTTATTTAATTTAGAACATTTAGGTATTTTAAAAAAATGGGTTTGTTGCACCATAATTAACTTTGTAATATTTGACAACCACCGAACATTTTAGTTTTAATTTTTGAAAACTTTTATTGTTATTATTAATTTGAATTTGAATTTCGAACGGTTCCGAATTATTGTGAGGATAACAACAGTAATCGAGGTGATGTGGCATCATTAGCGGAGGGTTACTGTGGCTTAATTATCCGGGCGTCACAATTCTCCTCCACTACAAGAAATCTCGTCCCGAGATTTAAGAGGCAGAGTAAGAGGGAAAGGTCTGGTTACGATATTTCTAACGGGCCTCCTCGAAGAAGTTAATCCCTTTCGTTGATGTCTTCAATTCTTTATTCCAAAGCATCATGATGAAGTTGTCGTCCTTTCTTCAGGGAACTCCATCGTACTTACGAATAGGTAAGGGGTAGCTCTACAATGATAGGATGTTATAAGGGAACATCATCTGGGGGTATCCCAAGAATGAACTTATGAGTATCTCTCGAGTTGAACAAATGACACACATCGAGAGCAAAGTAAGACAGTGCGATAGGAAGTTTCAAGCGGATAGGCAATCGTTCATTGCCTGAAGCAGAGTGCGAAAGGGGTTCAGAGCAACGGTAATAAGTATTGTGTCCGATACCAGAATAGATCAACAGGCAAGTGGCCCGTGAATTACATACGAGTCCACGCGCGAGGAATAACTTTGGGAATAGGGGGTGTACAGGACAGTCAGGTTTCGATCCTGTGGAACTGTGGGTTATGGGCCCACCATGTGTTTTTTTTTATTTTTTTTAATAGGAGCAGTGACATCTTTCACGGTCATGATAGCAAGGCATGTCAGAGAGTACCATGTCAGTTATGTCGGCAACAACGTTGGTACCAAGGGCGAGGGACGAAGAGAACCACCTTCCTGCTCGTTGGATGAGGCGGACCAATAGGCAAAGTTCTCGTCCATCGGCGGTAACCGGAAGTCATCAACAGTAGAAATAGGGTTACACCAGACAGGAAGGTACATCGAGGTGTTTACCTAAGCAGGGGATTACCACTGCTCGGTTAAGTAGTTTACAAGAAAGTTTGAACAAAACAACGGGAAGGAAAATGTGCTTAAACATGTATATCAGGGGTATATCCTTCCCAAGGACGAGCAGAGCAAGATATCCATGACAGGATATTATGTAGAAAACTCCTTAAGTAGGGGAGAGAAATTTCATGACATTACCCATACAACGGTGTTTGGATAATTGAGCAAGAATCATTTAACATTGGGCTTCAAATGTTCTTGTTGAAAATTAGAGTATCACAGACGTGCTTCGAGATAGCATTGACATGGTCTTCAAGCAAAGGCCGGTTTTTAGATACTCAATGGATCCATCAGGAACAGTTTATAACATAGGTCTTACAATTTCCTCCAAGAAGAATGGTTATCCTTGCAAATAAACCATAATGATAGGTCCTCCAGCCAGGGGGGTGCTAGGCATGACATCATGTTACCGGGTCATCAAAGGACAAACAACATAACTCCTAGAAAGTTGTCCCAACCATCATATCTGACCGAGATTCAGATCCAATTGGTGTCATGATGCCTCAGACTCAGGATGTCCGAGAAGAAAAGGCGCAACACAAATCGTTGAAATGGCATTGCAAGATTCTCGGGAAATGAACTATGGGAGCGGGTTCCTGAAACAATAGTTCATCATTAAACCAAGGAGAGGTGAGGAGGTGGCTGATTGACTCAGCGACAATTCATTGGGATTTTCAAAAGATGGATTTCCACAATAATGTGAACAAGAAGATGACATTTGTCAGATCAAATGGTATAATGATGTATGCTTGAGGAAAACATACACAATTAAACATTGGTTGAAAGGTGCACCCGAAATATGGGTTGGGTTGCACGACCAATGTCAGAATGGTGATTCAATAGTCAATAGCCTAAGAATGAACTTTCGACCATTTACTTCAAAAAAATAGGGTTGCTAGAAGGAAAGAATCCAAACAACACCGTTCACTTGTTGGAATTAACACGGGGACCAAGAAAGAATGGTGATGGTGAGAAGTATTTCTATGTCAAGAATTCTCAAGAGGTGGAACAAATCTCAGAACATTCTTGACATAAAGGATGGTAATACTCCAAGGTAAAGAAGAACAATTGCTGGATAGCAAGGAACTCAAGGTATAACACCAAACATGAACAAGCTTGTGTTGGTGGGAGGGCAATAAAGTGGTCGACGATAATACAATTCATCGAGGGCAAGGATGGTATTTCTCATCATGAATTCAATTGATATCCTGGATGAGCTCAGAATGTTGATGATCACGACACCTTTGTCGCGAGAGTTCATGAAGATGTAATCGATCGGTGACGACATCAAGTCAAGTAATGATGAAGTGAAAGGTTATTGGAACCAAGGGTACGACACAAACTCGAAACCAAGCTTGTTGTTCAAGGCGAAATGATATGATGATGAGGATCGACATAAGGTTAGTTCATCGTCGAAAATTGGTGCTCCGAGAATAAGGACCGGGTAGCACAGTTAAAATTAGCACGACAAAGATATAGCCAAATAGGCTAGGAATGGCGTGATCGGGTACAAACTCGTACTTATAGAAGCTTACTGAAGAGTTGTTGAACCGTAGAGCGGACTTGGTTCAGTTATCGGTGTCTTTGAGTGTTTAATAACTCAGAGCCCGTGAAAAATTGGAATCAGTGGGAAGGTAGCACTTGATGAAGAACTCATAAGATGTTATGAAGTTCCATGATAATCTCGAGATATCAGGGGGGTAATACTCGACACAAGATCAAAGTAAAGGTTGGTCTGGTGTATTGATCCATAGAAGACAATTGTTTTAACTTGTCCGAGAAATGAGATCAAAGAAGAACAATCATGGTCGGAGCCACGATTGCAAAAGGCCAGATCCTAGATATAAGATGAACTTATACCAAAGGAATAATTCATTTAAGAGAAGCTTTAATGATAAGATCTACATCGTGTCCATGGGCATGAACACAAGTTCAAGGTCGACTCCCACTTCTCCAATGCATAACCTTTCATTCACTTCTCACGTTCGATGAAGTTGCAGTGTTGAAATTTTTTATCTGGTGAAGTACCAGAAGAGTATGACTCGTGAAAACTTTTGGGTTCACACGGTTTAGAGAAGGCATATGTTCAACCCATAGGGGCTTCTTAGAAACATATACCACAAGTTTCAAGAGTAAATAACACAAGCCCGAAAGCAGAGCATGGTTGGCCAAGCAGAGGATACAACTTAACAAAGGCATTATGTATCAGGGGAAGAACTCACAAAGTGATCAAATGTGAAGGACACTGTCGGATAACAATCCAACAAAGGACTTGATGGTCCACAAAGGATCTGATATGAGTATCGGTACTCAACTAGAGGAAGAAGAATGCAAGGAGATCAGATTATAGAAACAACTGACTAACTCAATTGTCAAATGCAAAGGAATTATGATTTCCAAATCAAGGGATCAGAAGCAATGCTCTGATTAGGGATGGATAAGTTGAATAGCCTTAGGGTACAATCAACGACAATTGGATTGGTCGAGAACCAATTCCAGTTAAAAGAATGGAAGCTCAGCCGGAAAGGTAATTTATAAGGATCAATGATGATTGCGTGTATTCGCAGCATATTGAGTCAACAGACTCAAAATGATAATGACAAGGAATGTCAATAAGATTTCTATACTTATGGGATTAATCATAATGAAAGCAAACAAGAAATTCCAGAGCAATAGGTTGCTGAGGATTTTCGGAATATCGGGTGGTATTTCGAAGACTTTTGTGTAACACATGAACAACTGGGGGATGAGCGGATACTCGATAAGTGCGAGAATTAACCGTAGGGGTATTCAAGTGACAAAGAACAGCAAGGCAGTAAGCTCAAGGGATTATCGAAACAACGACGAGTTTTTCAGGGTATCTTGTAATAACAAGACCACTGGGGATGAATGTAAGAATAACAAATGCAAGTAGTTATCCATAAGGGTTTGCGGTGGAAGGTGAATTGCAAACGCGATGAACACAAGTTCTCGGGTTAACAGTGGAGAGTATCTTCAGGGTCTTCTGGTGCAGTAGACGATCATTAGTAATAAGGGGCTCTCCGGGTGAAAGTGATAATGAGATCCTAATGTTAGATTTAGTAAACTTCATTTAACCCGAATAGAGGAGAGATCAGAGTCCCAGAGTAAAGGTCGAGAAGTAAAAGATCCTAATACCACCCAGTGGCGACGTGGGCCCATAAGGCACACAGCCAAGTTAGTAAAAGTTCTTGCAATGTCTAGACTCGACTTCGGCCAAGGAGTGTGGAAGGGGGATTCCTACAGGCAGTCGGCTCTGATACCAACTTGTGACGCCCCCGATTCAATCGTACACTAATCATGCACGCAAATGTGTACGATCAAGATCAGGGACTCACGGGAAGATATCACAACACAACTCTAAAACATAAATAAGTCATACAAGCATCATAATACAAGCCAGGGGCCTCGAGGGCTCGAATACAAGTGCTCGATCATAGACGAGTCAGCGGAAGCAACAATATCTAAGTACAGACATAAGTTAAACAAGTTGCCATAAGATGGCTAGCACAAACTGGGATACAGATCAAAAGAGGCGCAGGCCTCCTGCCTGGGATCCTCCTAACTACTCTTGGTCGTCGTCAGCGGCCTGCCAGTAGTAGTAGGCACCTCCAGTGTAGTAGGAATCATCATCGACGGTGGCGTCTGGCTCCAGGGCTCCAGCATCTGGTTGCGACGACCAGGTAGATGGGAAAGCGGGAAAAGAGGGAGAAAAGCAACCGTGAGTACTCATCCAAAGTACTCGCAAGCAAGGAGCTACACTACATATGCATGGGTATATGTGTAAGGAGGCCATATCAGTGGACTGAACTGCAGAATGCCAGAATAGGAGGGGGATAGCTAGTCCTTTCGAAGACTACGCTTCTGGCAGCCTCCGTCTTGCAGCATGTAGAAGAGAGTAGATTGAAGTCCTCCAAGCAGCATCTCCAAGCAGCATCTCCAAGTAGCATCTCCAGGTAGCATCGCATAGCATAATCCTACCCGGCGATCCTCTCCTCGTCGCCCTGTGGAAAAGCAATCACCGGGTTGTCTGTGGAACTTGGAAGGGTGTGTTTTATTAAGTATCCGGTTCTAGTTGTCATAAGGTCAAGGTACAACTCCAAGTCGTCCTATTACCGAAGATCACGGCTATTCGAATAGATTAACTTCCCTGCAGGGGTGCACCAACTTACCCAACACGCTTGATCCCATTTGGCCAGACACACTTTCCTGGGTCATGCCCGGCCTCGGAAGATCAACACGTCGCAGCCCCACCTAGGCAAAACAGAGAGGCCAGCACGCCGGTCTAAACCTAAGCGCACAGGGGTATGGGCCCATCGCCCATAGCACACCTGCACGTTGCGAGGGCGGCCGGAAGCAGACCTAGCCTAGCAGGCGTTCCAGTCCAATCCGACGCGCCGCTCCGTCGCTGACATCTGAAGTGCTTCCGCTGATACCACGACGTCGAGATACCCATAACTACTCCCGCGTAGATGGTTAGTGCGTATAGGCTCGTAGCCAACTCAGATCAAATACCAAGATCTCGTTAAGCGTGTTCAGTATCCGCGAACGCCAAACAGGGCCAGGCCCACCTCTCTCCTAGGCGGTCTCAACCTGCCCTGTTGCTCCGCCACAAAGATCCACACAGAGGGCCGTCGGGACAAAGGTCCTTTCAGCCCCCAATCCGTGAATCACTCGCGGGTACTCTTCGAGCTGACCCGACTTTAGTCACCATTTGTATAGTATGTATGTATGTATAGTATATACCCGTGATCACCTCCCGAGTGATCACGGCCCAATAGTATAGCAAGGCAGACTGACAAGAATGTAGGGCCAATGATGATAAACTAGCATCCTATACTAAGTATTTAGGATTGCAGGTAAGGTATCAACAGATGTAGCAACAATGTCAGGCTATGCATCAGAATAGGATTAACGGAAAGCAGTAACATGCTACACTACTCTAATGCAAGCAGTATAGAGAAGAGTAGGCGATATCTGGTGATCAAGGGGG